>NW_025110763.1:8373-163320 GCF_011392965.1 Frieseomelitta varia
AAGATACTTGACAACGTAATTTCTTTATTTCACAAATTTGAAGTATTTAAATTTGAAAGTAATGTTATTTGAAAAGTGTCCAAGAGCATACGTCGTTGCTTGGCTAGCAATTACTAAGCTCGTTTCTCAAACATTTAGTTTAATGAACAAAACTTGGGGATATCGGTTAAAGTTGCAAATGAGATTAGTCTCTCTACCGATGACGAAGTATTTTAAAAATACTAGTTTTATCAATATCACAGAGCATATCTAAATCGAGCTATATCCATTTCAACTTGTCGCTGTAAATAAGCGTCGTGAAGTGAAATTTAAAATCCAGATTTCTATTAATATCAGACAGATAAAGATTCTGACAAATGAATCGTTTGATTGGAAATAAATTAATTTAATTTTCATATGAAGATACTTGACAACGTAATTTCTTTATTTCACAAATTTGAAGTATTTAAATTTGAAAGTAATGTTATTTGAAAAGTGTCCAAGAGCATACGTCGTTGCTTGGCTAGCAATTACCAAGCTTACGAAGGATATTGCTCGTTATTTGGGATATTATATCACGTTATTAGTTGGGATTGGTCGGTCAACGAATGCGAATGGCGTATTATAAATAGTTCATTTGTGGTAATTGGCTGCATTCGAGTGCAGCTGCAACGAATCGCCACACGCAAGTCCAGATAACATTTTTTCGATACCATACGTCATGAAGTAACTATAATATATATACGTCCACTATATTCCACTATATTCGATATTTAGATTATATAGCGTATATCTCGCCGGTAGCGGGTTATTTGCTCGATGCTTTCAAGCATCGATCTGCATATTTAATGAAACGTCATCCGGCTCGGAGCTGCAGGCTACTTATGCTTGCCCCTGGATCCTACTCGAACCTTGATGTAGTGACTCTTCCGTAGAATGCTCATTGTTCTATTGTCACTTTGTTGGCCGGTGACGTGGTGCTACGTCACGCGGGGACCACATGTTGTTTACCGTGGATGGCTGTACTACGTCATTCCTGGGAATCGATATGTTTACCAATGCCATTCGTATTGTATTACCGGCGTATAGAATGGAATAATAATGCATCTGCCGTCAATCATCGATGCTGACGCACGCACTCGCTGGATACGCGCGCGCGTAATTAAAATTTCGCGAGAGATCTTTGCGATCTCGTGGAGTTTAGACCGGTTTTGAAGATGCGATTTTGAAGGCTTTGAAGAAATAAACCGTCACCGACGAAATCGAAACGCTCGAGAAGTATTTTATGAAATTTTACGTTGAAGATCGTTTCTTTTCGTCTTGTTTTGCGTTATCGTAGAAATAAATGAAGAAATCCACGAAATTGTCGAGTTCAACTGATCGATATTCTTTAGAAATACACACTTTGGTCATTCGTACTTTTCTAATCTCTTTTTTCTTTTTCTTTTTTTTTTAGGAAGCGTTAAACAACTTTTCGTTAATTTTTACGTTTAATTACGTTTACGTTAATTTTTTTTACGTTAATAATTCTTCTGAAACGTGATCGTTTCTTGGCCACTAAATATCGAAACTGTTGCAATTTTATAAAAAGAAATCAATGACAAAACTCAATTCAAAGATCGAATCCTCCATTTTTTAAATCTAACCCATTATTCATTCTAACAATAAAATATTTTTACATTAGGCAGCGGACGACGAAGTGAAGGCGCATCTCTTTTCGAAAATGCTGTAAATTGTTATGATATGTAAAAGTGAAAATTTGTTCTCATGAGTGACTCTGCAATGAATCTGAAGATCAAACTCTCCCTTTTATAATGACTCCTTAAAATTTGATGTATGATTTTTTTTTCTCGTCGTTTCATTGTACTTTGAATATCAGGCGAGAGCAAAAGTGTTGAGATGTTTTGAATTCTCGTCGTCCAAGCCGGATATTCAATAAAATGATTCGTCAAGATATTTTCGAAAGTCATTGAAATGGGGAGGGGGGAGGGGGAGGATAAGCTTTAGTCTTCAAATCTGTTGTAGTTATAAAAAAAAAAATGGTTCAATGCTTTTATACACTAAGCATTTTTGCAAGAGGAAAATACTTTCGAAGAGAATAAACGATTCGACACTGTTTCGAGTTTTAAAAAACGAACCTAAGCTAATGATTCTTTTTCCTTTTTACAAAATCATAACAGTTTTCGATATTCAGTGGTATAAATTAAATTAGAACAGTTTTCGATATTCAGTGGTATAAATTAAATTATAACAGTTTTAAGTTAAATTATAACAGTTTTCGATATTCAGTGGTATAAATTAAAATCGATCGCGAAAGCATCCAAACTGACTCGAGTCCAACTGTCGGAGACAGTGACAAATCCCGCCAGTTGGAAACTGTCACTATACCGGGCACACAGGGCATACTGTTTTCCACTCGAGCGACAGACTCATTTCCCAGAATCTGCTCTTTCGAAAAGCTCGATAATTTTTCGAACGTGGAACGAAAACAAACGTGGAACGATGGCCACTCTGCAACGGAAGCTCGATAACGAAACCGAACTTGGGGCCATTCGTACGCTTCCGCGTTGAAATATCGAGTCCCCGGATAAAAATCGTAAACGACCCCCCTCCCTTCTCGCGTCGAACATTTCCGAACTGCAGCAGATCCGAATAACAGCGACGAAACTTATTTTCCGGCTTTTAATCGCGCAGCGCGTTCCGCTCTATGTATATATATATATATATGTATATGTATATATAGCTGAAGAAGTTGAAGATAATAAATTTCCTTGATTCTTTCGCCGCTTGTACTCTGGTTCGCTGGCTGTTTTCTCGTTTCGCGTCTCGCGAGCCAGAGTTTCCAGCGACTTATAACTCCTCCGGATGCAATAACGAACGGGGATCTCTTTCGAATTGCCTTGGTTATTAAACCAAGTTGCCCCGCTTGATCTTGATCGACACGACGACCGGTGAAAAACATTAGAAATAATCACTGATAAAAAAAAAAATTTCGCACAGCCGAGAGTCGTAAGACCGTAAATGAAGATGAAAGTCTTTATTGTTATATTCTAAAATTACATCGAGACGAGACAGTCTGTTTCCGTTTGTTTATATTTTTTCTTTTCTTCGAAATTTACAAATTTTTACAAATTTTCGAGGATTCCAGACTTTACAGTTTAGAATGGACAAATTCTCTTCTCTTATGTTTCATCTTTGTGCCTGTCTGATTCAGCAAAAAGGGATAGGCGATGATACACCATTGGCAAGGCGAACTTGCGTAGCAGCGACAGAGGCGGCTTGGACGACGTGATCGATGACGAAGGGGTGTCAAATGCGAAGAGGGGGTGACATTTCTTTCTTAAGTTCCATCTCTTTAATCGGAAGAGGAGGTAGGGGGGAGGGGGAAGAGTACCTGCAACTCGTATAACCAACAGTCATCGCTCACTTAACGGGCTAATCGAATTACGCGTCCGATCGCGTGACGTGTTATCCGATATGCGTCATTGTGTTACACACAATGTGTAACGTACGACAAAACCTTAAGCAGACCAACGTTTACGCGTTGCTGTTTAATCGAGCGTTTAATCTGAATATTTGTCTGTGAAAATTTCACAGGCAAGTTTTCGTTTGATGAAACTTATCTGATAATGAGAAGCAAGTGTGCAAGATCAGTGTCTCCCAACTTTTTCTTTGGCCACGTCCCAAAAACTTAAATTTAACCTGAACCAATCTCTAAAATTCTGATGTCACTCCTGTGAATTTTTGACCTAAACGACCATCAGGGTTTGATCTAAACAAGCTTCCAAAAAACGTGACAGATCCATGAAGGAGAAAATATAAACAACGAAAAGACAGTTGAAATATCTCGAAGAAATCACTAAGAAATTGTTTAAAAACAATAGTAAAATAAAGTAACGTGATAAAGAACAAATAAAAGAGAATTGAAATGCACAAATATAAAATAATTTTAATGGAAGCTTTTTCTGGAATACTTGGGTCATATAAATTACTATAAAATAAGATAGAGATATCTAACCTAAATTCAAAATACAATTTGAACATCTTCGGGTGAAATATAAAAAACTTCACTATTAATAATTCATTCTTGAATAATTCATGTCCCATATAAGACGTTCTATAAAACTTCTTTAGATGATGCTGAATTCCATATTTTAGTCCAAAAGAGGCAGATCAAAAATATACGAAAATATCCATCTAGTACATTCATTATACTATTATTAGAGCAATAATGGAAGAAAAATATAAAGATATTAAGAATTTATCAGAAACCAACCAATTTACCAGAAATATTTTAAATCACTCAAGATTCGAAATCTCATTTCCGAAGGATGAAAAGAAAATCAGAAATGACAAAAATTAATTACTTAGAAACATAATTATAAAATATAAAATTAATAGATTCGATTAAAAATTTTTTTTATAATCGTTGTTTTTTATTGTTGCAAGTCAGTTTTAAGACATTCAATTAATTTTAAAAATGGTCTAATTGAAGTCATTTCAAGCTTCAAAAATCATATTACAGGCTACACGCAAAATTTCACAGTCACAATAAATTTTTACCTTGCAAGGCCAAATATTTCCTGAAATATTTTGTTTCATAGTGCAAAAATATTTTTTAATTTGTTCGAACGCGAACCTTTAAATATCTCGGAACAAGAAATATATGACTCATCACCGCCACAAATATATACTTGGATCATTTACCATAAAATAAAATTAATTAAAATTAAATACCATAAAATACCATAAAATAAAATAAATTGAAATTAAATACCATAAAATACCATAAAAAGAATAAATTGAAATTAAATACCATAAAATACCATAAAATAAAATAAATAAAAATTAAATACCATGAAATAAAATAAATAAAAATTAAATGTCATAAAATAAAATAAAATAAGATACTTAATCTAAATATACAATTCTTAATCTAAATGCACAATTTCAAAATATACAATTCTTAATGTAAATGTACAATTTCAAAATATACGAGTTCCAGCTCATCTTCACGTGAAACGCAAAACAAAATTCACTGTATTCAGCAACTCGTTCTTGAATTGTCCTCGTAGAAAATCAAATTGCCACCCTCGGGAACCACCATTGGTGTAGAACGCTTTACGTATTTCTGTGACGGTGAAGTCACAGCGATGCGCGTCCGAGTTGTCGAAGCAGAGGCACTACGAACGCGCTAAATGAAGCGGACCGCCGCGCGCCGGCTGGTTGGCTCGCAGCTTTGAAATTGTCCTCTCGTCCCTCCGGTATACGTGCACGTCCGCGGACAGGGATTTATTAGTATTTACGCGGGACAATATGCAAAGCACAGTGAACGACGCGACGGGAACGGGCTCTTTCTTCGGGAGGAGGTTGCTTTCTACGGGAGGCGACGCGTGTGTCGCCGTCGTAATTAATTCGTTTGATTTATATCGGCAAAGGACTCGGCATGCTAATTCGTATTTACTTATTAACGCCGGCAGCGAACGGGACTGGCCCATATTGTTTTACCAGCTGGCTGAAAGCGTCGACAGGCTGGACCAGCGTCTCCACCACTGCTACGTTCCACCCTCCACCCTCCTCCTCTAGGTTCACGTCCGACCAGCTCCACTCTGCCGGCACGCAACGCCGCCCGCAGCTCCAGTTGGCAACAAAGGACACGAAATAGTCGAGTGGGTGTGCCAGGGAGACACTGCCGATAATTAAAGTAGCTCCTTTGTTCGACTTAGATCGATAGGTTCTTTGACGGTGGCTAGTAGTCGGATGGCGAACGCTCCACGTAAGAAAAGCGAAAGAAAACTATTCGTCTTCCGTGCTTTCCTAGCTTGCACTCTTCCCGACACCACGCTCGTACATACTCGCGTACGTACATACGTTCTACGGTTCGTTCTTCACTTCCTGTTTACAGTCGCTCGACCTTTATTCTTCGTCCTTTTGCGCCACTTCGCGAGTGTCACGATGACAAACGCGAAAATCAAACATTCAACATCAACCACGAATGATAGTAGAATCTTAACGACGTGGATTTGCTTCCAGATTCCTGACTACTTTCATTACTTTGTTGCTTATTCTTTGCACTTTGTTCGTTACGAAGTCGTTGAAAAATCGTTACGTCCGGGATTTAAAGCAAATAAATACACGGCCTGACAATATTAATAGGCGACAATGTTCGTTCGAAGTTCCTAAGAAGAAAAGAAAAGAAAAAAGTGAAATTTCTGCCCCGGTGTTACACCTAATTCTGCATGTCTCATATTCGTGGTACACGGTGTTTAAAAGTTTATGTGACACACGAGTATCGATGGCAGAAGAAGTAAAAGATCGATCATTATGTATCATTGTATATTAGTTAAAGCGCGGGAGTGGGGATTGAGATTTTTTACTGGCTACCAGTTACCAGTTCCATTCGAGAGGCATTTTTCTTTCGTTTAAAAATACAGCCGGAAACCGCGGGTGCAGCGATTGTATTTAAAAAAAAAAAAAAAAGAAAAAGAAAAAGAGGAAGAAACCGCGATACACAATGACGATTTTCGCAACAACCGGGTCAGGCTGTACAAACTCTTCCATTTAGAAAATACAGCACGGACCGGGGTAAAATTCAGGCACGCTGATTGTGTTTTAAAAGTATATCGCAGGCTGATTTTACCAACCGGGTCACGCGTTGTACAATACGCCCGGTGCTGGTGCCGCTTCGGAAATAAAGGGAAAATACGAAATATAATCGGCAGCAGGCAAATTTCCCGCTGTTTAATCGAGAAAATGAAAAATTTCACCAACAGGGCGTTAAACGTTCGTAATAGGTCGTTCGCGATACGGTAAAAATCACGTGGAAGGGTGGGTGG
This sequence comes from Frieseomelitta varia, assembly GCF_011392965.1. Taxonomy (NCBI): domain Eukaryota; kingdom Metazoa; phylum Arthropoda; class Insecta; order Hymenoptera; family Apidae; genus Frieseomelitta; species Frieseomelitta varia. Next base: position 15,189 of record NW_025110763.1, read on the forward strand.
GGGGGGGGCAGGGGGAAGAGGGGGGCACGCGTTCGTTCATTCGATGAACGTCGCCGATTTCACGCGGAATTGAACGCGTCGGGCACAGGCTTAACTTTCATTGCGTTAACGCGGGCTCGCGTCATATGGAATGAATTGCAAAATGATTTTCCAACAGGGCCCCCGCCGTTCTGCCAATGGTTTATATGCAAAATAGTTTATGATTGCTACGGGTCTACGGTTAGCTAAAATAGATTAACGTCGTTGTACATTAGTTAATGCCGGTGCTGTGCAGCGATGACGTTTAATATTGACGGGAGGAGTGGGGGTGGGTGTCGGGGGGGATATCGTTCCGATATGCAAACGATAAAATTTGACCGAGCCACGACTCGAAATCCGATGACGGCCACGCGGATGTTCGGCGCGCGCGCTATTCGCCATAAAGTTCGAAGAATACCGCCGCGCTGTCTTTCAGAATAGGTGGAAATTAATCAATTCTGTTATGCGACGACGTTGTTTAAATAATTTCCACGTGTTCGCGTGCGAATTTTTGTTTATCGATTCTGCGAACTTTTTCCACTTTCCATTATGTGTATATATTAAAAAAAAAAAAAAAAATATCGCAGAATTGCATACGTCCAAATTTCGAGTTCCGCATATTTCCTTGAACTAATTCAATTTGTTGAATTATCTAAGCGTTCTATTTCGTTTCGAGAACGCGCGCTTGCGTGCTTAATTAGTTTTTTTTAGCTGCGACGAGAGAGCTGTAAAATTGAAATAAATGATAACAAAACGATCAAATTGTTTGAAACAATCTGATTGTCTTTCTTGAAATCGTGTTTCTTTCAAATATTTGTTATTGATATTATTTCATAAAAAAAGAAAAAAATTACACATAATTACTGCAAACGCAAATTTTCGTGCTTCACTGCACGAAGGATCTTCGACTTTGGACTGACGAGAGACAACAACCGTTTCCGAAACGCGAAAGAAATCGAACGTCCACCCACCGGTCCTCTCTTGCGCCGGTTTTTTTCAACGTACATCTTCGGCACTTGCAAACGAGTGATTTACACATCGTTTGAGCTCGCGAGCAATCAGCGCGGGGGCCACGGATTGTATCTGTTCCTTTGAGCGGAGCAACAAAGCGTTTTAAGCAAACTGCTCGCCGCCCCTTCCCCTCCCGCGGGCAGCGGAGGTCGCGGAGGGGTGGAAGCAGGCGCCGTAAGGGTTAATTAAAGTATTTCAATGGGCACGCCTGCATCGGACTGCCTCCGGTCGACTTTTATCTACCATTCCTCCTCCCCTTAGCGGACACAGCAAACAACCAGCTCCGCAACCGAGTTTCCCGTATCGAATCTATACATATCAAGGAGGACAGGCGAAGGGTGGCTCGATGGTGGTTCGACGATGGAAGTTTAATATTGCCGACAATTCGCCACGTTCTTTCGTTCCCTCGGTTCGCAGCAATGAAAAGGAGAGAGGTAGAGAAAGAGAAAGGAGGAAACAAAGAGCGAACGAGCGAGCGACAGAGAGAGAGAGAGAGAGAGAGAGAGAGAGACTGACAGACAGAGAAAGGTAGAGAGAGAAAAAAGAGAGTGGATTACCTGGAGGCTGTAGAAATGGCCGCTGAAATACGATTTGAATTCTGCTCGAACCTAGCCAGAACCTATCTATAAATATCCTCGCTTTCTCTCTCTCTCTCTCTCTCTATTTTTCTCGTTTTTCCTCGGATCAGTTAGCTTTTTGTTCCTTTTTCCCCTTTCCCGTTCTCTCGTCTCCCTTCGCCCACCTCCTCTCTCTCTCATTTTTTTTTCTTTCTCCTAAGCTTTCTTTTTCTCTCGTCTTTTTTTTTTTTTTTTTTTTTTATTCTTCGCTGAGTAATTGCAGCGTTCGATAGCGGTGTAATTGGACCGATTTCGGCCACGATGGAAATGACCCACATACTCGCCGGGGCTGGTCGATGGCACACGGTGTACGCGCCCCGTCCGTCCGGTCGTCCGTACTCGGTCGTTGCATGCAAAATGCGAAACCGTCGGATTTGAAATACGAGCCCGATGGATAGGAGAACTGCGTTCTGCAGTTTTCCTACGTCAACCCTCCCCGACTCACTGCCTCTGCCTCTGCCTCTGTTTTCCGCCGGGTCAAGGGACGAGGGGGCGAGGGCCGCGAGAGGGGGAGAAAGGGAATCGGGCCGCGAGTCACGTTCCACGGGGCGTTTGCGTGCCGTTGCAAGGGGGGTTTTCGTTTCGTAGAAAGAGAGAGAGAGAGAGAGAGAGAGAGAGAGAGAGAGAGATTCGGGGGGCTGATCGACGATTCGTCCAACGACCAGATCATTGCGCTAATGGCCGATGATTCGCGTTAGCCTGGCCTCGAAAGCTAGGCGCAGCTGCTTTGTGGCATCAGTGTGATGTAGCGGGAGCGCGAAACGGTTTATTGGTAAAATGCGTAATAAAGGGAGTCGAAACGCGAGAGTTTGTCCCGCGAGATATCTCTTTACACGTCCTTTCTCTCTATGGAACGAAAGGACGCGTGCCAGATTTTTTTTTCTGTCTTCGTCTAACATCCCATTCGTGTCACTGACGTATCAGACACCTCGCGTAATTCTTTCACGCTGGACGTTTCCGTACGTTCGTTTCTCTCGCGGATTAAGAAAGACTCGACCGTTGAAAGAGTTTCAAACGCGGTAATTCACGCGTTCGTTCATCTTTCCCCTCGCCCAAAAAAAGAAGGAAAAAAGAATCGTCCGACGACGACCACGGCAGCTTGAATCGTCGCTTGTTAATCTCTGAAAATTCCTCGAAAGGGAAATCTGGAGATGTTCGTCCACGAGTTATCTCCCGGCTTTCAACCGCCCCTGTGAAAAACAGCTAGCCAGCAGCAGCTAAACACCATTCTCATCCCTATTTGGTGGCAATTTACCTCCTGGCAAGCAGACGTCCGCGCGAAGATCGGATCACGGAAGTTGCGGGTTTCGCGCAGAGTCGCGTTGCTCTCTCTCTCTCTCTCTCTCTTCGTGCTTGTCGCATAACCGCGCGAAAGCTGCTGAATAAACGGAACATCCTTACTTACGGCGACTAGCTAACCGTTCGCCGTGCTGCTACACAGTAGCCACTACTTAGCTCCGTAGAGCGCTCGCGCGTTCTCGCTCCTCTAGCTGTATTTGCTTGGATGTGGAGATTCGTGCGTGACCATAGCCACACACACACACACACACACACACACACACACACACACACACACACACACACACACACGAACCAACGGGGAACAGAAGCTGGTATATTGGTTGAAACCCTGCGCACTCAGCGCTCATGAATATGCCGGAGCACGATGGTTCAACCCTGGCAAGCCAACCCCCTTTCCCTCTGTCGCTCGAACCCCGGTCAATCTCCGCCTGGGCTGTGTTGTATCGAGAAAGGGGTGAGCCGGCTAAGTCCCGTGTTTATATAGAACGATTTTCAGACGATAACGTCACCGGGTGTACCTTCGTTTCTGGCCCGATCCCGGTGGTAGCTTCGCCGGGAGTAGATGTAATAAAGGGGCACGCGAGAGGATAGGGGATGATACTCCGGTGCGGCTGGAGATAACCAGCCTCGGTGATAAGTCGTGCCTCCGTTGGCCAAGAGCGAGAGGAATTTTTAACGCTTGCTTCCGTGCTTCTTCCTATCGCTGGACTACCGCTCTCACAAGTGAACGCAATCACCGATTTCGATGAAATTTCATAACTTTCAATAAACATAACTTTGGAAAAGATATTGGTTCTAGTCGCAAATAATTTTTTTAAACAAACGACAATTGTATCCTAATTTATGATACACTCGCTATTACTCGTTGCTTATTTATCAGGTAGCTTGTGGACGTGGAATTTAGCTGGTTTTGATGTAAAAAAGTTTTCGACAAAGCCTCGAGCTTGATTGTCAATATGCACTATTTTCTTTATTTTATGGCTGGAGAAATTTATTATTTAATTCCGACGTAGTAAAATGGAGGCATGCTTACTTACTGTCGAATTTGATGAGTCTTTAGAATGACAAATGCATCGTTATAATGTTTCCAATTATGACTCACTCTCACATTTGACACATATTTTCTTTTTATTGGCAATCGTCAAATATTAGGGATGAAAATTATCCTCAATGTTGAAGGTTCGGAACATGACAAATATCTCAGAAATTACCAAAGATACAGTTTCCATGTAAATTGATGAAATTAGTATTTTTTAATGGTATATATTCTACTAGTTTGCAAAAAAGCAATACATTAAAAACACCGTATTAAACTATTTCTTTTTTCTTTGCCTAGCTTAGATAGTAAATCGATATACTTTTATTTTTTGGCCAATCATACGTGTGTGATAGCAAACGTTACACGCGGCAGGGTGGGCAAGAATGAGGGCAACGCGGGTGACTAAAGATAACGTGGCCCGGTAACGATATATCGTAAATGGAATGACGGAGTTTGAAAGGAATTTCTGGTAGTTCTATTTTGCAGCTTGGATATCAACTGCTCTATTTTTTTTTTTTTTTTTAATTTTGATGAGTCTTATAGGTACATCTTACAAACGCTAAATACACAAGAGCGATGCGAATTTTTCGCAATTTGTTGCAAGTTTTACGAGCAATGTTACGCACAGAAATCGAAAAAGAGGACGAGACATCGAAATTCGAACTCGAAAAGCGTTCGAGTCGCGAAAGAGGAAAAGAAGGAGGGAAAGGGGAGGATCTACTCGCAGGCAGTTTGAAAATTGAAACTTGAATTGGGGATAGAGAATGCGAGGAGATCTCGGAAGCGTCAAAGCGAGTCGGATAATTTTTTGAAAAGCGTCGCGGGGAACGTAAGTTGGGCACGGCGTCATTTCTCGTTACATATCCGGTATTCCGAAGGACACGCACTGTCACGGGGGCCCGGAAAATGTACCCCCTCCCCTCTCTCTCGTTTCAATTCGTTAAGCCCGACGCTTCTCGCCGGGAAATCTCATGAAAGAATGAAGAATTGCGTTTTCACGAGACACGGGACATGTCTCGCGACGCTGCGATCCTCCCTTTTCTAAATTCACCGCGTGGTCCCTTGCTCGCTGAGCGATTCGGAACGACTGGCGGCGCGGCGGCGGCGGCGTATTCATCTTCGAAGATCAAACTACGTTTCCTTCTTCACGCAATAAATCTTTCCAGGCACTCTCGCGACCTCCGCGAAGCTTCCTCGCCCCGTCGCTGTTTTATTCTTCCACTCGATTATTTTATTCTTCCCAGCGTGCTGAACCGAGCCTTCCCGCTCGCGAACCTCTGCCCGAGGATCCAATTATTCGATCGTACGAGTGTATATCGACCGATTAACCAAATACAACACCGATCGATAAAATATCGTGACATGCCATTGTGTGGCTCTATGCTTCCTCTTTCTGTACCGGGTCATGTTCTCGTACATCTTGGAAAGTTTTCCAATTTCCAAGAGAAAACCACGTTTCGCGCGACATAAATAAACACGCGCATCGGTAACAACGTCCGCGTATTTCTCTGAAAACTAGATTGCTTTTTAGAGAGGAACGAAAGCAATGTGTGTGTGTGTGTGTGTGTGTGTGTGTGTGTGTGTGTGTGTGTTGCAAAGTTAACAAATACACGTATTGCTTTCCAAATTACGATGGAACTTTTCGACAAGCAGGTTTTCGATCTTTGTTACTATCCTGGCTGGACATTTCGAAATCTAATTTGTTTCACAAAACTTGCCAAACTAGTAATTTCGTTTTCCAAATGATTCCTAATTTCACGGCGTTTCCCCTTTGCATGCTTTATTTGTGCAGAAGCGATACAAGCGAACGAACGACTGCACAGAATCAGCGATTCGTGAGATAAATTTGATGGCATAAAAAGATAACGTTTCCCCTATAAAGCAACCTTCTTATCGTAGTTGTCCCCCGGAGGAACTTTGAACGATACTCATATTTCTGCTCTTTACGCATCCTCACATAACGTAACTTAACGTAACATATTTTCAGCGTGAAAAGAATCTTTTAAAAAATACAAAAAGTACATGTACGTATATTAGATTGTGTTCGACTATTAATAGCAAACAACTTGTCTACCAACTATCATTGGAAATGATATGTTAATTTTCTAATACACGGAATATAGATCAGGAAGTTTCAAAGTGTGAGACAATCTCAAGAATCAACTAACAGTTGTCTTCGAAGAGACTTTGAATAATACTCATATTTCTGTTCTTTACGTATTCTCATACAACACAGCATTATATTTCCAGCGCGAAAAAATCTTTTAAAAAATACAAAAAATTTATACATGCATATGAAATCGTGTTCAACTATTAATTGCAATTATTATTGAAAAAGCAGCTTTTTCTCATATCACGGTATATAGATCAAGAAGTTTCACACAGTGTAAGACAATAATCAAGAAACAACTAATAATTGTCTCCGAAATAACTTTGAATGATACTCATATTTCTGCTCTTCGCGCATCCTCGCGCAACATAATCTAACATTATATTTCCAGCGCGAAAAAATCTTTTAAAAAATACAAAAAATGTATACATGCATATGAAATTGTGTTCAACTATTAATTGCAATTATTATTGAAAAAGCAGCTTTTTCTCATATCACGGTATATAGATCAAGAAGTTTCACACAGTGTGAGACAATAATCAAGAAACAACCAACAGTTGTCTCCGAAATAACTTTGAATGATACTCATATTTCTGCAATTCGCGCATCCTCGCGCAACATAATTTAACATTATATTTCCAGCGCGAAAAAATCTTTTAAAAAACACAAAAAATGTATACATGCATATGAAATTGTGTTCAACTATTAATTGCAATTATTATTGAAAAAGCAGCTTTTTCTCATATCACGGTATATAGATCAAGAAGTTTCACACAGTGTGAGGCAATAATCAAGAAACAACCAACAGTTGTCTCCGAAATAACTTTGAATGATACTCATATTTCTGCTCTTCGCGCATCCTCGCGCAACATAACCTAAGATTATATTCCCAGCACGAAAAAATCTTTTAAAAACTATAAAAAACGTATGTACGTATGTTAGACTATATTCAACTGCATAGCAGTTAACTCGTCGACTGCTATATAAGTAGTATATAGTATTCAATATAGTACAGTGTATAGTATTCAATTATATAGCAAACAACTCGTCGACTGATTGTCATTGGAAAGCAATTTTCTAACACGCGGAATAATATAGGTCAGGGAATTTCACACAGCGCGGGACAATCTCAAGAAGCAACTAAGAATACTTCCGGTTCTCACGTTTGCCCGGTAATATGTGGCTGGAAGTTGCCGCGGACGCGTCTAGAAGTTTAAAGCTGAGCTTACCGCGATATAGCCGCGGTTTATTACGTGAAATATCGCGGTATTTCTTACTTGGCCACGGCTTAACGCAATTATTCAGCCTTGCGTCTCTCTGACCGGTTTAAAGTCGAGTAACTCGGCTCCGGAGGAGCCATCTCGCCCCCTCCCCTCCGCCCCTCCCCACTCGCGAGTCGTGCAAGTACGACTTTAATTTCCTATGCTTTGGACTTGTTATCGTTAACCCTCTGGCAACTACCGGCAAACCCAGTCGGCCCGCGCGAATAAACAAAGCGCGTTGCAAGACCAAACAACTTCCGTTCTTATCGTCTTCGATCGAAATGGGGCCGTACTCCGTGCACAAAGGGGGATCCCGAGGACGGACCGAATGGACCTTCTGTTTGCTTCTTATTCGTGTTTGCCGTTGTATTTAGTGGTCTCACTTGTTTTGTTAAATTGCTTTAAATAACGTTGATTTTCACCCGGCTGCCTTCTTCCACCTGCCTGGTTCTCCGTCCGGTTGTATTTTCCCAACGATATCTCGGCGTTTGAACGAAATGTTTCAAACACATTTTTATTTTACCGCGCGTGATTTCCTGTTACAATTTTACGTTAAACAGTTGTACATTAAAATTAAAATCGAAACACGAAGATACCGATGGTTGTTTCGAAAAGGAGGATTCTAAATTGGATTGATCGAAAAGTAATTGCCTTTTCTTTTTAAATTTAATAGAGATAAACATACATATCTTGAAGTGTAATTGACTTCGTTTGCGAACTGCAAATTTATCGTTTAACCTGACAGCTGTCTGCTCAAACTTGCCTTAGGAAAAGAAAATGCACGATCTCGTTAAAAATTATTTTTGTTTGACAACATAGAAAATCAAAAAGAAAACGGGACGAAAGTATTTTGTTACATTTCTGACCAAAATGCTGTGCAAAGTTATTTAAAAATTATCCGACGTGTATGGTAAAAGAAAAAAAAACTTTAAAACTATCGCAGTATCGGAATTTCGCTGCTATCAAATCGTTCTTGCAACTGTTTGTTGCCGAAGAAAATGAGAACATTTTGAATGACGAAAGCTAATCGAACAAAATGAACAATATACATTGTCCGATAAAGTTTTCGCTTCTCGTCAAAAATTTGCACACAGTCACTTTTTTTTTTTTTTTTTTTTTTTTTGGCCAACCTAATACAAATTAGGATTGAAACTTGATAAACTAAATGCACTAACGTGCGTTTAAACATTGCCGACTTGTCTCGTTTAAACGAATCACAATTAAATTAAGCTGGACAAATCTGGAAATTTCGCTGAGTATACAAGAGAGTGTGCAACTCATTAGCAAGGAATTAATTGTTTCTACAAGTTAACCTCCAAGACAGTCTCAAGCTTCTCCTCGTCTAATGATGCAATTTCTCAATTACGTAAATCCTTCCCAGTTGGATTATCCAAGCGTAAACGTACTCTGTCGTTGTGTTTACCAAAGTTACGAGTTAAATTTCTTTTTAATGCTCTCCGTCGATTCAGAACAAACGAATCCCTGGCTTGTCAATTTCACTCGATTCGTTCGACGTAATTCTCAACGTCAAGAGAAAGAGCAACGGATCGTCATCGGTCAAATTCAAACGAGCTCGTGATGGTATTACACGGGGACTGTGAGGACACGTTGCAGGAATGGCGGGAAGCCGTTTCCAGACGTAGCCAACCATTCAGATGTGTCACCGGGGTCTTCCGAGAGTTCACCTACACACGGGACCGTCATCGAGTTAGCCAAAACGGAAGGACGAGATTCAGTAAAGTGTCTGGTGTACACGCGGACCCGAGCCCCCTTTGAAAAGGGCAAGACAAGTTCGCCGGGACGTACAAAGGGCCGCTTTGTAGGCTCAGACGTCCTTCCGCATCAGGCCAAACTACTCGGAGTATGTCCCAAGGAATTCAGCGTGAGCCACGGACAGGAAACGCGTACTACATGGCTAACGGGCCTTTTCTATCTATACTCGGGCAACTTATATACATATGTACGTCGCCTCTGGTCGTTCTATCAGGCTTTACCGCCGAGCCAATGTCTTAAAGCTAAACATCCTGTTGTCTGACCTTACCAAACGTGACGTATGTATTCCGTTATAACAGTCTAGAAGTGAAATATCGTTTTTCTACGGACAGAACCGCGTGACAGCGCGTCATTTCGTCAAGGAACGTGCACTCGAACTTTGATCGCGATCGCGATCGCGTTCGGTCGATCGTGCATTAGTAATTGACACACGTGGCGCTAGTATCGCCTCACCGACCGTCATAACCTTACTTCCAGCACCAAAACTGCATATCCGTATTAACCTAATTCATTTTGTCGCGAAAGTTTGTTCCTTATGAAGCGAAAAGAAAATAATGCAACGAGTAATGTTAAACGCGGTCAAAGCTACGCTATCAGTTAAAAGGGATTTCGTTTCTGCGTTCTACCTTCATAGATTCATCGCTTTGAAAGCGACCGTCGGCAACCGAGTCAACAACATCTCTGTACTTCTCGTTTGTATTTAACTCGCCGTCGACCAGTTTGCCTGCTTAATATTCGATCAGTCCACGACTGTGTCGCTGACCGATGCCACGAAACAACGTCGCTAAACAATCGAGATACAAAATCCGATCCTCTCCAAGGTGTGATCTTCTTTTCGTAACACAGTTTTTACGTCGTGCTTGTGCAAATCTCTTCTTTTTTTTTTTTCACGCGCGGGAGCTCTCTCGGAAAGACAAATCCAAACAGACCGAAAGAGGCAAGGCTACGACCGGTTGAACCAGCCGGCGCCGAGTGATCGAAACTGTGTCACGTCTTGGTCCTGTAAAGTCTCCAGGGCAACGTCTTCTTTTCTCGAGTTTTCGTTTGGAACGAGCTCCTTTGTCGAATCCGGAACATACATCAATGTCGTGTCCACCGAATGGGGGGATCTCACCGGTGGGAAAGACCGGAAAGAGCGGCGCAAGTTGCAACCGAGGCACCGGCACACAGGTGCACGCTGTCGATCTAACCTGCTTGCAAGCTAGCCAACGAAACTAATGCAGCGCCCGTCTAACGCCGTCGACTGGCTACATACATACATACATACATATATATATATATATACGCTCATTGTACACGCGATTTCGACGTCTCTAATCGAGCTTCCGTGTCTACTGCACTTAGGCGGTATGATGGCTGCGCGGATGACTACCTCAGGGCTTCGTACGGTGATTAGGAAAGTTACCGTGCGCATCAGACTCCGAGACCGAAAGCTACGCTATGGCTCTCTGTACTCGCGTTTGTCGACCATCTCGAGATTTCTCCGTCCTCGTCCGGTTGTATCTTTGCCTCTCCCTATTCCGTCGCTTCGTCGATTCCCCTCTGTACAGCTATTTCCTCTCCCCCTCTCTCTATTTCTCTCCCTCCCTTATGTAACCATCCTACTCTTACTCGGCTCGATCTCCCCCGTTTCTCCTGTCCGCCTCTCCTCCTATCTCGTCCCCGTTGTAATCCTCAATTAATGCACAAGTAACGCTAACTACGCAAACTCACCAAGTTGACGCACACATCGCGGCGCAGAGACTACAGGAGCCGGGAGGCCGCGACGCCGCGTTTCCAACTCACGATGTCGTCACGTGACGCGACGACCGACACGCCGTGCAAGCATCAGATTACGTTATCTGCTTTCCCAACCTACCTATATTTATATATACATATAAATTTCCAACCTATCTATAGTTAGGTAATATATGCAACGAAATAATATTTCTAGATTCTTTATGTTTTCTCTGCAGACCAGCGGATACATATTTCTACGGAACACACGGAATGAAAACTTTCCATACGTACGTAGTACTTTAGGCAGTTTTAACTAGCCGCCCGCTAGCCGGAACGTCAGGTGAGAAAATAAATATGGCGCCAGCATGAACCGAAACTTCGCGATGTACCCAGAGCCGCCGTTGCAAAAATTAAATAAAGTTTTGTAGTAAAAGTATATTTTAGTAATAATTGAAAATTAATAATATTATTAATAGTTTAAAGTAATGAAAATGAATTTCTTTTTTTAAATAAATAAGTAAAATTTATTTTAATAATATAATTATCTCGACAGTAAATGATCTAAATATATATATATATATATATATATATTTTGCAAAATAAAAAAATAAATATATATTTAAAAATTAAATGTTTGTCGTATTTATTAATATCTAGTCTTTTTAAATATAAATTTAACTTATATATCTCGTGGTGTTTAAACGGCCAAGTTGCTATGAGATTGTTGCTACCTAACGACGTTACGCAACATTACTCTTCGTTGGCTGTTCCAGATAGAAGCGAACGTTTCGAACGACTTTTGTGCAAATTACAATTGCAAAGCTGTATCGATGTAAAATTCTTGCTTACTTTGGTTTTATTTAGTCTTTACTGGCCTGTCATTCTTTACCTAATAACCGATCGTCGTTTCTTAGCTCGTCTCGCGTACACGTTACAAAGCTCCCAAAGATGCCTTCGAAGCGAAATAAGCACGCGTGTAAGTATTTGTCGAGAGAACTATACATCCGTATATCCAATTTAGAAAAGAGAGACAAAAGAAGGGGTGGGGGGGCATCGGACTACAGAGAGTTGAAGAGATCCACCAGAATTCAGCATTACCGGCGGCGGCAGATCTCGTCGGGATTTTATGCGCGCGCTGCGAGTCAATTTAAAACATTGCCGTGTCCCATCTGGTCTCTTCGTTTCGCTCGACTGCTTTTAACAAGCGCTACCTTTCCCCAGGAAAATAATGAGACGGTAACACGAGCAAACAATGATACGGTATCGTGATCGTTAAAAGTTGACGAATTCCAAGCCGGTTTCGAGTGCAGGGACACCGTTATATACGCGATGAACTGGTTCGCCGAGAGTAGAGGGAAGAGTGAGAGAGAGAGAGAGGGAGGGAGAAACGGTGGAAAATGTTTCCATCGCTCGCCTGCATCGATTTGTCGCGAATGTCGATTCGCCGTGCGGGAACAAAGGTTATCGTTTCCCTCTGCCTATCGTTAATTATCGAGCACCGTTTGCTACTGCCACTGCGATCGAAATTCCTAATGAAATTAGCAATTTTCAGCGCAAACAATTTAACAATCGTGGCGATGAATGGCGACATCCGATCGACGGGAACACGCCGTACAATTCATTCGCCGGACAATAGAATTTTACGTGTTTTGATACGATTGCATTGTTGCAGACGTTGAGTGTTTATTAGAGCGGTGCTTGCCGATTTATTGATAACCCAGTTTCGGCGGCTTTGTGCGGCGTTCGAATGAAACAGAGACGACGCAGCACTTGCCGTACTTAGCGTCCACTAAAAATTCCATTCAGGAGAGTCTGGGAAAGGCCATCAGCTGGCGTGTACCATTGTTTTCGCTTAGATTTGAAAACTGAAGACGGAGGGGGCCGTTGAAATGAAATCGACGATATGATCGAATCTTACGTAGAGAGCATTGGCGCACGCGTTCGATAAATTCCGTTGGACAAATGGCGCGCTGGCGTCGGACGAGAAACCGACGAATTCGCGAAAATGGAAAAAACACGCGGGTGAAAAAAGCAGAGGCGAACAGACAGACAGACAGACAGAAAAGGGAGCGGGATAGAGCAAGAAGGAAGGAAGGAAGGAAGGAAGGGAGGGAGAGAGGAAGAGTGGGAGGGAAATAGAGGGGCAAATAGAGCGACAACCGGAAGGGGATGGTGACAGGAATTCGAGCATGGACAACTAACTCGCTGATTAACCAAATACCGGTCTGCAGGACAAACGACCGAGTAAACATTGAACAAACTGTCAGTGGCATGCCACCGGGGGATCAAAGTTCAAGGGATAAACGAAAAGCTTTTTTTCGCTCGGCCACCGCACGCCATCCCATGACGCTTGTCGCGTCGCGTCGCGCCGCATCCCGTTCCAAATCATTTTCCCACCGGCGTGTAGCGCGAGATTGTTTCGTAAATTCGAGACAGGACGAGAGTTTAATTGATATTGTTTAATACTGGGATTTGAATTACGAGAGAGAGAGAGAGAGAGAGAGAAAATTGTGGAATAAGCTCGAATAGAAATCTACGATGAATACTGGGATTGGCCGTGTTTCTTTCGATGGAACGATTGAATCGATAATATCCAAGGCGAATTTTGGCAACTGCTCGGACGAGAATTGTTCATTTTCATCAAAATCTGGGAAGAATTGAAATCTAGCAAAAATCTATCTGAATATTTTGTAAGGGCCATTTAATATTCGTCTGTTTTTACTGGGGTTGAGGTTAATCAGAAAATAATTCGCTATGAAAATTCGATCAAAAATGATTCCCTAGGGGAGAGTTTTCCTATGTGAAATGTCCGTTTCGATCAAAATCTGTTTCAACAGGAATATTTTTTTAAGACCGTTCAAAATTCTTCACGTCATCTGTTTTTACTAACAGAGTCGAGGTTAACCAGAAAACGATTACCCTGTGAGAAATGTTCGACCAAAATTTGAGAATAATTGAATGAAAAACCCGTTTCAACTAATAAGTTAAGTAGTTTACTACCAATTTTCACCAACACCAGAAGAACGAAATGTACGTTATTACGTGATACAATTTAATTGCAGCTTAATGGTAATGATGGGAGCAGCACGATGTCATTAATTAATTAAATCGTGCAACAACGAAGAGGCAGTAAGTTGATATATCTTTGTTTAACAATTTAAACTATGACTCTCTCTGTCTTGTGTCATAAAAGCATCTCTCTCAGGGAAAGAATGAAAAATGAAAATCTGAATGACCCGCTGTGGTCAATTTAAAGAATCAATCAGAATAATTTACGATTTATCGTGCCATTTTTGGCCAAACGACCAAATCAAACGCAAGAACAGTGCTTACAGAATAAAATTCCAAATAAACTTTGTTCTGGCACGATATCACACTGTTGGAATTTATTAATTTGGGACAGTGGAATATTATAGTTCTAAAGGGTTTCACTTTTAATATCGTCTGAATTGAACTTGTGATTTTATAGACACGTGTTTACTGTTCACTAGCTTTATTTTTTTCAAAATACTCCTCGTTGTACAGACCGTATAATATATACAAAAGTAAGTCCTTGAATGTCGTCATCACCCACACCTACATATATATCAACTCTCACACTTTGACTCTCTTAATATGTACGCGTATAGGTTGTCAGTTGTATTACAACATACACGAACTTGCCACGGTATACGTTCGATCTTCAAACTATGTGCTTCCCCATTGAAATCCGTACAGATCTACTTCCTCGCGCGTCTACTTCGTCGCACACTAAACTGTGCAATGGCACGTAAAAACAGTCGATACATCGAAGAGACGAGTAATCGAGGAGGTTCATCGCGATCGTAATTTAAGACGCGCGAGCGTGGCAAACTAGTCGACAGTAACAGCAGATGGCCCATGAATTCCCGATCAGCCACGGAGAGAAAGAGAAGGATCGTCCGCAGAGACTTGGAACCGCGCGTCGCGGTTTAGGAGGATTAAGCCGGTGGATTTCGCGGGTACGCTCCGGCCATCTGGCCACGCGCAGAAACGATCGCTGGGAGAGAACTATACGGGACCTATTCCGCCACGGATCATCGGCCGTAATCGCGAGGGTCGTGAAACGCAATCGACTTTGCCGGCCCAAAACGCGCCAGGCTTGTCGGGTAGTCTTCTCGATTACGTTACCCGCTCGCACCCCGAGCGTTTGCTATTGGCCGGGGCATCGATTAGGATAATGGAGGCAGTAATATTGGTATTGCTTTATGGGCTACCACCGCGGCGAATCTCCGTGAACGTACGCGTGATTGAGGAATTACGAACTCGTATAACCCGGCCCGGTGATTGGCGCACGTTTGACTTGACTCTCGGCCGAGGGCAACAATTTTTGCGATAATCCGCCGCGCGTCACGCTGCAACAATCAAACGGAGGTTTACGGCAACCGTCTTACGTAAAACAGTCGAAACAGCGCCGCGAGACTCTGTTTGCGGAAGAGACAGAGTCTGGCAAAAAAGGACGACGAGAGTGTTTCGTGGAAAACACGGATTGGGTCCGCGAGAGCATTACCATATTTGCCGGCACGCGCGTACGTGATAGAATTGCCTCTCGACGCCGTATCCTGTTTACCCGCGCTGCGTCGCGACGCTGCGCCCGAAACACCCGCGCCGCGGGAATAAAATAAAAACGAATTAACGCGAAAACAAATAATCCTTGGCCGGCAGCCCGGACCGAACCGCTCCGAGACTCCGAATGGTGGGAGGAATAATCGTCGACGCAGGACTGAGCTTCGCAGGCTTGCCAACCGCCTGCGAGGAGGGGCCATGCCGCGTCGTCGTCCGTTCGCAGCTTTGATTTTCCATCGAACTGCGAGTTGGTTTGTTTGCTGGGGAATACCATTGCGTTTCGCGCTTGGGGTGATTCTCGCGATGAATTTCCGAACGTTGCTTTTTATACGGGTGGAAATTGCAAATAAAGGCTTTGCTCTCGGGTGCTTCTTATTTTCCCTTATTTCGTGGTCGCCAGGCCACCATGCTTCCTGCCGCGCAATCCCGATCTGCGAGCCTGCTCCTCGTTCCTCGTTTCCGACTTTTAATGAATAAAATTATGACAAAAGTGAACGGGCGAGCGGCGCTTTGAAAGCTACCGAGCCCAGCTCCGAAACCATCACTTTAATGATCGCCGATGAGATAATATAACCGAGGGTGTACTCGCGGCGGCGATTCTAAAATTACGAGGGCGAACCTAATTTTCCAGTTGCTTTATTAATTATGCCCCGGGGTGTGTTACGCGATGACCGGAAAATGGCCTGGCAAAAAAATTCGATTTAGAAAGCGCGCGCTGTTGTAGTGAATGTCGTTGCCTGTCGCTTATGATAAATATCGCCCCGAAAAATGTGGCATCAAATGTGCAGTTTATTTGGAAGCAAGAAAAAAAAAAAGAGAAAAAAAAGAGGAGAAAAAAGTTCGAGAAAAAGAAATTGGAAACCGATGTTTTCATGATGGAAGCACCCGAGAAATATCGACCCTGAATATTCCTAAAAAATTGCTTTCAGGAGCAAATGTTGGAATAAAAAACGATAGAAGATTTCCATTATTCATCGTTACCGTTGTTCTTCCTTTTCTCTCTCTCTCTCTCTCTCTCGCCTAGTGGAAATTTTTTAAACGTTTTTCCTGGTCGTGGGAACAACCGTTGTTTAAAATAACAACGAGCGAGATATCATAAAAATAGCAAATTCCATTCCAGGGTGCCTGTTTCATCGTTCAGCCGAAAACAAATTGCGCCAAATATTTGTACAAATATCGAATTGCTTTGAAAATGTTATTATAAAATTTGTATCTCGTTGAAAGCGTGCGCGAGACCAATGAAGATGCAATGCGTAAATGTAATTACAACAATCAATGCACGATCCGTGCCGTGCCGGCAACAACTTTGTTAAGTAAACACAAAATCGCAAAGGGAATCGCTTCCGAACGGGCACCAAAAGTGTTAACGAAGTAATTATGCCGGAAAAAGAGAAAAAAGAAATCAAACAAATATGAATGTTAAATACGAACGATATTCAAACGATAGTTTGCAACGTTGAAACTTGAAAATCGTAATTAACGCGCGTAATAGCGTTTCGTTCGCGTAAATGTCGATTCGTGTCTGTTCGCGTACGAGGTTATTCTCCTTCCTATTTTAATTCGCCCTTGCTCCGAGCAGATGTCGCTGCAAGCGATTCTAACAAAATTGACGCGCTACACAGTATGCTTATAGATATTGATTCGAAGCTTAAACCTTTTGGGTAATATTTTCGATGGAGATATCTTCTAGCCTCTTCAAGTCGCTCGATCAAGATCCTCTCGAGAAAAGAAAGACAGATTTCAACTTTACTGACATTTTGTCGACTTTTAAACAAGGATTAACCAAGTTCCTAGATCACGAAATGGAAAATAGAACACACACACACACATAGGATGAACAGGGCACTTGGTCGAGAACTATCGAACCAAAAGTTTGTCTTGCTTTTGAGCTTGACACTTCTAACGAACGTGACTACGAATACATACATACATACACATGCGTGTATGTCGTCGCACCTCGAATCACACGTACATCAGAACACAATCCTCGTTCTTGTTTCAACTTACTCCGATATCAACGCTTGTCAACGACCAATTATACCACAATTTGCCGAAAATTCAGATCAACGGAGCTACCCAACTTCCCACGGTTATAAACATTTCGAATTGCTCGTGGCTGATTTAACGCGGCGCCGTCATCTCTGTCGACGCGTATCGTTATAATTTTGATCTCTAACACATGCATCTCGCTCGCTATTCCTTCGTGAGAAATCAATGTCTGATTGGAGTTTTGATTACACACGGAAACAATTCTACAATTATCGTCACATTATGACTTTCGATCGTAAATACGAGGATATAGAACGATAGTCGAGCAATGTTGCGTGCTGGGTGATCAAAGCGGAAACTCTTCGCTCCCTCCTTCGTTGTTTCATTTCGCGTTAAGTATTGTATCCCTGAGACTTCCGATTAGTTGAGACAAGTGCACGATATTGAATTCTTTCGGCGTCATCGTTCGGCGACGATCTTCAGTATCGGCAGAGTGCACAGTCGCGAACGAACTTTCTGCATCCGAACCGGGCACTTTTCAATCTCTGCGCGAGCCTCTTTGAGAAACTTCCTTCATCAGCGACTCGCGCCAGGTTGAACTCTGGTTATTTATTTTATGTATATCGAGACAAGCCATTGTTCACAAGCTATTGTTCGCAACCTATATACCATAGCCGTGTTCCTTTTTAAATGAATTACATAGGAGCTTTTATAACGCGAGATATATATACGTTTCGCGTTCTACGAATCCAAGCGTGCAAAAAACTATAACTAAACGAATAGTCTTTCTTTAATATGACAAAAAAATATTCTGTGCTTTCTGTCTTGTCAAATAAGCATTCAAAAGAATATTCTTCCTGTTGCAATCTTCTATCCATGTAATTAAACAATTTTCCGTTTTTGTTAATAAAATCTCTTGCACGGATTTCTTGATAATGCTCCATGTTACTTTCATTTTTCCTAATTGCGCGAATTGTTCATTCATTTCTATCAAATTGCTTGCAAGAAGATGATGTTAACTTATCGCCTGATTACAACCGATCAAGAATTTCTAATTTTTCTTCCAACAATACGAAATCTTCTACAGCTAATCTTTTCTGGAGATCTTTGGATTCATGGCTGGAAAATTTATTATTTCTTATTTCTTGCATTAAATATAGTAAAAAACGATTGCCTTACTTTATAGTCGATCAATATCTACTTTGTAATTGAAATTAATTCCTTTCTTTTTTGATATAGTGCAACTGACTCTGCACAGGAATAACTGTTCTACGATACACACTTTAACCTCTTGCGCTGGTAACTGGTTCGCGGACCATAACGAGCGACCGAACCGTATACAACAATTCGCCGCTTTCTTTTCCTTTTGAACTCGTCCGTATAATATCACTGGATAGAAACTATTAACAAGTAATCAGCTTGTCATTTGTTTTGCCTGGGTTATTATTAAATTATATTTAATTGATATTATTAAATTATATTTAAAATGAAACTGAGCAAGTGTTGCCATTTGAGACAAAAAATTCTCAACGTGCGTGGCAAGAAGTTAAACAATTCCTTTTTATTGCGCAAGAATTAATGCAAAACTGTGAATCAATTTAAAGATTTTTTTTCTTTTTAATACACGGGGGGAAGGGGGCAGTGGAGCACTTTTTCCCTGCATTATAGGACGTCCCACTGTATTAATTTTGTATTTCGCTCTTACAACTATTACAAAATTACAAAATTACAATTACAATTGCAAAGAAAATCCCCATTTTTGGGCCTTGTCGAGCCATCAGCGCGGCAAGTTCTACGATAGCTTCTCGGCCTGAGTCTCGCGTGCGAGCCAACGAGCAGAACAAAAGAGATTCCAAACCGATTTTATGACTGGCAATAAATCGATGGCAGATCGGAAACAGCGATCCGTCAGCGGCTAATTCGTATGAGATTTCATTTGGCCACCCGTCGAATATGGGCCGCGTCATTAGCCGTCAAACGAGCAAGTTTTATCTGCAGCGGAACACCCGTGTTTACGACCGCGAGCTGCAAAATTGACAGCCGACCGCCGAGCCATATTATGGTGATGGAGTGGCAACTGACTACACGAACGCTCTCTCCAAGCGCGCGCGCGCGCGCGCGCGTACGCCTTCCATTACTAAATACATAGTCCACGTTTCTCCGGATCCCCTTGCACAATAATCTATTAACTGCAACTACCTCGAGTCTGGAAATTCGCAGAGGACGAACTAACATCTATCAGCAACTTTAAATTTCTTGTTTCCAAGAGCAACATAATGCGACGCATGACGTAACGTGATGATGATAGTTTTGGGCGAGTCGAACGTAAAAAAAAAAAAAAAAAAGAAGAAGAGCGTGGAAAAAAATGGCAAGTAGATGGACGCGCGAAAAGAGAAAAGCGTGGAAAGGAAAATAGAAAGGCAAAGCTAGGTGTTACGCGTGAAACGAGAATGACGAATAGAAAGGAGCGTTATACAATCGGTAATCAGGCGGCCATTGACGGGCGGGATGATATCTGAATGGGTGAAATTAGCGTCGGCGAGCTGTGTGATAATTGGATGCCGAGGCATGTGCGTCGAATGCGCGCGGCGGCCGACTCGCCGCGCGTGTTTCCTCCTGTCAAAGGGTTAAATGCGTGTAAATGTCCGGCCTCGTGGCTCGTGTGATCGCATCATCGCTCGGAGAAACGCAACCACTTTCTCTCCTTCCAACGCAACAACGTTCGTCGCGTCTCGTGCTTTCTGATCAACGCCCTCCTCCAACCACCAACCGCGGTGCCGATGATTACTCGTTAGAGATTGAACACACGTGGCTCGTCGTGATAACGGTCAGCAAACGGATGAAACTGCTGGACCTGTCGGATGGATCCGGCTTTGTTTCGTTTTCGACGTTCGAAGCAACGAGACTAGAGATCATTCAAAATCTTTTTTTTTTTTTCATAAACACTTGAAATCCTACTGAAGATTGTTACCCTACAGAAAGGTTTGGATATATCGTTCAATATGTATGTTTTGTCCCCAGTTGAAGAGAGATGGAACATTTTTCCTCGGAGGGAAAAAAATATCAAAATACGTAGCGTTACGCGGAAAAATCTGTAGAAGGGACGAGCGTGTGCGTTAAATGGTTAATTCTTTGCCGTGAGCAGATTCGAGGAAATACTTTTATAGGACACACGCGTAGTTCGTCGAGGAATGTGGGGAATTTCCTGATGAAAATTTCCTGGGGAATAGTTGGCAAACACCGCAACGGGTGGTGATCTTCATAACTTTAGGTATCGCTTTGATGGCTGCCGCTCCCGCGAGCTTCGACACTTGGTTATATATTTTAGTTTCGAGGAAATCCTGCGTTTGAAAATATGTCAAATGAATTAATTGAAAAGTACGACCAACAAGTTGGAGCGATTGGACTTAAAATTTCAGAAAAATAGGAACCGCCAAGATTCTCAAATCGTTTTGCCTTTCGATCGATCCTTTTAGCCTCGATCTTCATCCATCTGTCAATCTCTCGATCGACAAATTTCAACAATCCGAGGCATTTCACTTTGTATCAGAAAGAAAGCAACAGCGACGAGAATCCAATAATGTCAGCTTTCTTCGATAATATCTTCTTTATCCAAAGCAAAGCGTTTTTATCACGTATTTCGAGGTGTACTCGAGCAGCCAGTTCCCCAGTCTGTGTTTATAAATCGCAAGCCGTACGCATCCCAAGTCCCAGTCGCGTTCCCGTTCTTCCGAGGAACGCGTGGCCATCGTTGCTGGATTTATTCGTTATCGTTTAAGCCATTTCAGAAACGAGACTCGAGGTTTCCCTCGGCGTATAATACCCTCGGCAAGGCCGAATCGATACCTTTCTTTCCTCGACGAAGATACTATTTGCTGGTATCACTGAAGCTATACATCGTCACCGAGCGACTCTCTCGTGGTATTAACTCTTTTTTGCACCCGCGGTCGTGGTCACTTGGCGTTCGATTGCCCCTCGACGATAGACACTCCTGGCCTCGATGACCGGACGATAAAAATTGCTTCCTTCCCCTGGAAACAGAATCATATTAATCCTCGTGATTATCCATCGAGATAGATTGGGAGAATTTCCTGGTTGGGTATCTTTTGTACAATGGCTGACGTGATATTGACGTGCACTACTTGTTCGCGAAAGATTTTACAAGATACACTGGTATGTCGCTTCTTTCGCTAGAAACACATTGACCACTTGCGCCGGCAACTGATTGCGGACCATAACGAGTGACCGAATCGTATACAATAATTTGTCGCTTTCTCTTTCTTTTCAACTCGTCGGTGTGACGCCACTGGATAGAAATTATGGAGACGTAATAAATTTATTATTTGCTTTGCCTATTTTGTTTCACTTCAATATTAATACTTAAAAATGAGAAAATATTACAATTCTGGAACAAAAAGTTCTCGACGTGCATGTCACGTCATTCCAGCGCAACATGTTAACAAGTTACATTGGTCATTGTAACTCACGCGCATTTGCAAATTAAGAATTTTATAATTTTTGGATTTAAGATTTATTATATGTGTTTCTTATGTATGTCGTAAATATGTATACAATATGTATGAGCAGAAGTTTAAACCTTTTTCTAAACGATTAATTATATGTTGGATGGTTTTGAGAGGAGCATTAATTGATATAATTATTATCTTTTAACGTTGATGCACAGAAGATGTTTTAAGCTTGCTTTCTTAAATAAAATTGTACATTCATTCGATTCAGCTCGTTTTTTTCTATAAAAAAAAAGTATTAAAGCATTCATATAGAAAAACTAGTTAGTGTTAGTTCAGGAGATATTTTAATTCAAATAACTCGGAGTAACGCTCGTATCGAGTGTTCAATTTATCCGTAATAGCAGCATTAATACCAACAGGAAATTGTGTAACGTTTGTTAATTATTTATTGCGATTGGAAATAAACATTTGTTCCACTTTATTATTGAACTTTGAACACTAAGGTTAGATGTCGAAAAGTTGAGATTTTGAATTTTTGTTGTTCAAATTTCCATAAAATAATAAAAGAAAATCGCACAGTAGGTTTTAAGAGACTGTTGTAAGCTTTAATCTTCAAATCCGTGATGGATTTAGTCACAAATAAAATTTTTCACTGTTTTCACGTATATGTGAATATTTACAATCTTTTTTCTTTTTAAAGAGAAGATCACTCTTCCATTTGCCACGCGGTGTTAAAATATCTTGGAAAAGAAAACAAGTTTAGAGTAGTTTACGTTTTAAAATCTGACTAATACGAGTGGATTGTTATTATAATCTTTTTTAACTCTTTGAACTCGATTTATCTTCAATGTTGTTCACTTGTATTTAGCTTAAAGTAAACTAGATAAATTAACGTACAACGATAAAAATTCAATATTTTTTTTTATTTATTCATTAGTGTTATTCAACACTGAATTAAGAGGAAAGGAACTGCATAGGGGGTTATAGTACGTATTTATATTTGTTACCTCTGTTGATAAACGAAACTTAAAATTATAAAGTTCTGACTATAGTCGCGTGAGTTCTCGAAGTTTTACAGCAAAGTTTGTCAGCTCTAGCAACGTCATACGAATTTTATAGCAAATTTGTACTGTCACCTACAGCGTGACACGCGAGTTCAAAGGGTTAACAAAGTTACATAACAGTTCAAAGTATCGACAATTTTTCATTCCAATGGAAAACTGCCTCCGCGAGAACAATTATATTAATTTATATTTACCGAAATATATTGACAGTAACAAGGTCGTAAAAGCCAAAGCGGTACTACAAAACGGTACACAAACTTTGCTCCATTTTTCCCGTTTTTGTATTCTACGAACGCTCGAAAATATTATAAAATATCACCAACCATATTCTAAATATATAATATCATGAAAATATTACCAACGTTAAAAAAAAAGTCCATACGCGTGTTCGGCACTTGCTAATTTGCAAGACAGAAGAAGTATATGTATATCGGAATTGTAGATAGTGTAGATCCAGTTAGGAGCTGGCAACGGGAAAAAGGGAAAAGAAGCACCCCTTCCCCGTTCCCTTTCGAACTCGCTGCGTAATACGTTCGCGTCGAGGATGTTGACGGTTGGGTTACCCCACTCGTTCCATCAGTCTCCCCCTCCTTCGCTCGCTGCTCGCCGCGTTCTCCTCCTAATAGCAACAGCAATAGGAGGAGCAAGCCGGTGGCTCGAGTCACCTTCGCGACGTATTCCCTCTGTGGCAACGTCGGCGCACGCCACGGCTCCCGGATAATGAAATTAGAGTCGTGTTCCATTTGCGAGCCTTGCGGGGCAATATTCTTCAATTATAGCCGCCGGTCGAGTAGCACCGGATCTTGCAAATAAGAGGGCGGCTTTTCCAAGCGCGGCACTCGGAAAATGCGATTGCCAAGACGCGCAGCGTACAACGACGACGACGACGACGACGACGAGGGACGAGCACGAGCGGCCCGTCCTCGAGAAAGAGGAATCTCGCCGGCGTCTGTAACCTGTTCCTGCAGATCGCTCGCTACATCGAACAACCCCTCGCCTCGTCCTCGTTACTCGCGCTGCGCCGGTTATTGGAGACGTCTAGGCTTTCCTGCCGAATAGCTCGCGTCTGCCTCTGGAGCTAGATTCTATCGGGGGATGATCGAATTGTTTAGCATCAACTACTTGCCAGGCCGCGTATTAAATGTGCTTCGAGTTTGCAGATTGCGGATCTTGTTTTTCTACTTTTGACGTACTGCTCATTGTAGATTACAAGTTTATATTGTATTCTAATGTTGTAAGATTATATTATAGAGAATCTAATGTATTATAATCTAATATATTATAATCTTACACATATACACAATATTACGTACACATCTTATATATATACAGTATATACAGTATATTGTAAGATTACAAGTTTATATTATATTCTAATCTTGTAAGATTATATTATAGAGAATCTAATGTATCTAATATATTATAATCTTATATATATATATATACACAGCATTATGTACACATCTTATATATATGCAGTATATGCAGTATATTGTAAGATTACAAATTTATATTATATTCTAATATGGTAAGATTATATTATAGAGAATCTAATGTATCTAATATATTATAATCTTACATATATATACAATATTATGTATACATCTTATATATATATATACAGTATATACAGTATATTGTAAGATTACAAGTTTATATTATATTCTAATCTTGTAAGATTATATTATAGAGAGTCTAATGTATCTAATACATTATACTCTTGTGTATATATATATATATATATATATATATATATATATATATATATATATAAAATCTTACAGTATACTATATATATAGTTTATATTATAGTCTAATCATATAAGATTATACTATAGAGAATCTAATGTATCTAATATATTATAATCTTATATATATATACACAGTATTATATGCACACATAAACACACACACATATACAGGGTGTCATATACGAAACCACGCAATTTACTCTTGAACTGTTCGATATAAAGAAAAATGTTTCAACAAATTCATAAAATGTTGTTTTGAGAGAGACATCTTGTGCTAACCACAAATCTTATCCAGATGCAAACTTAAAATATTTATATACAAGGTGTCCCACAAGATGCGCCTGTCAAAACAACGCAAGTTCCATTCGGAATATTTTTCTCTACAGCCAATAGTTTTGGTGAAAATTGCGTGCTCAGCCTCACACGAAACACCCTATATATATATAGGTCTAAAAGATTCCACAGCGTCTTTTGTCAGAGATAAAAATCTACGTTTTGCGACAAATGATCAACGTGGAGCAGTAAGTTAACAGTTCGTGAACGATCGTGTCAGGATCGGTGAGAACAAAAAAAGAAAAAGAAAAGAGAAAATGATTAAACGAGAGCAAAATTGTCGGCGCGAGTTTGAAAGAAAAAAGGAAATATCGTCCGTCGGTCGGAGGAGGTCTAATGCCTCATTTACACGATCGCGTGTACACGAGCGCGGCGGCATACGCTGTGTGTACAAAACAGAGCAACACAATCGCGAGCGCGCATTGATTTCCAATGCAGGCACCGGCCTGCATCTCTTCACTCCCGTCCCGTTCCGAACCGTCGAAAATTGCGGCAGGAGACCACCGAGCAAAATGCGCGCGTGTGTATGCGCGCGAGGTCCGGGCGCGTTGATAACGCTCCAAAAGATACAGCGTCCAGCGTCATTGTTTCCGCCAGTTGGCGGTTATCGCGGCGCATAAAAGTGATAGCGGGAGCAAGCGGTAATTAATTTCCAACCCTGGATGGCCGAACGATAATTTATTACGTAATAGGCGGGCTGGCCGGGGCCCCGCGAAATTATCCGGTTTTTATCAGTCCATAAATAAACGCGGCCGCGCGTTTCGATTCGGCCTCGGCCGAAAAAGTACGAAAGAAGAGCCACGAAGCTTGAGGAGGATCGTGACGATCGAAACGTTCTTCCCATTCCCTCCCCCCCCATCACCTCCCCTTTGTGGCATAATTTTCAGCCTCGATAACAAACGCGCCGCGGTGCAACGTCGTTTCGATAGAATCTAAACGGGTCAGTAATGCAAAAATCCCATTAATGTTATTATGCAGCGGCCGTCGATGAAATATATCGCGGACAGGGGGCGCGCCGCTGTTGCGGCCGACCCGCCAGATAACGTTTGCCAACCGGGATAAAACAATGTGAAAATCGATTCGACGCCGAGCCCCGGCGGCAGAGAGTCGAATTAGACGCTCGTTTTCAATCCACCGGCGATTATTATTATTTTATCCGTTTGGACGAGGGAATATCGATTCGACGTGCAAACGTCGCCGACGTGACAGATTTATTTATTCTTCGACTCCTGCCGTATATATTTATCAGATTAGATCCTAGAAACGATCTATAGTTGGGGAAAGTTGCACAATTCGGGCGTCGATTATATGTTCGCTATTCGTTAAAATTACGAAAGTAAACAGCTCGTTCGGAATTTATATTTCATTATTTTATTATTCGTAGATCATCTCGACGATGAACTCACCCGTTTGTTTGACAAACCGGACGAGAATAAATCGTAAGACGGATGACAAAGTAACAAATAACGTAACTTAATGTGCTGTCGTAGCGCCAGGCACACGTCAGGGTTGTTTTCGCGCCGCTCGGCGTACCTCTGAATTCGACGGACGTGCAAAAATACCGGAGGTGTATTAAATAATATTTCCCCTCGGTCCTTTTTCACAGTTCCGACGATACTGCATTTACAAACCAAAGTGCAATACACGTGTTTCCTTTCGGTTCACAAACGCATTTCGATTCACATCTACGTGCACGCGATACGCCGTCGCAGAAAACTTGCTAATACAGCCGGTGTGGCAACAGAGGAACGCAGAGTGGAATTCCATCGATCAAATTGAACAAAATGGGTAAATATCGAATTCGTAACGTCAACGGATGGCTACTGTGCGCGGTCGTACTAACGAATCTATGTAAAAGAGATTTGTTATCACTCGCGGCGTGTGTGCTCGGTTATAACAACATAACTTCCTCCGAAAAAGGCATGAAGAAAGAAGAAAAAAAAATATATATATATATACACCCTATTACGTGAATCATCCTGTGTAAATATATATATATATATATATATATATATATATATATAATAATTATAATATTATAATTGATATAATATAATATTGATATTATAATTGATATAATAATCGTATTAATATTATACATAATAATATATATGCAATTTGTCCATTATAATACATTAGGATCATTTGCCTGCCACACATTAATGTTCCAATGGACGTTGATGATCAAATTATCGTAAAATATCTGTTTAGTCATTAGGTTTAGGACAAATGTGGCTTAATACTTTTTTACTTGGAATTTAATATTCGTCTGATTTATGATAGAAGAAATATATGGTCCAATTAAAAAAAGAAAAAAAAAATAAGGACTATCTTGAAAATTTCGAAATTACGAAATTACTACAAAAAATTAATACGCCATATTTTCTCTCCCTTGAAATCATATTTTACCTGCCTTTTGTATCGAACAATGTTTCATTAGACGCTTTAATTTAAATAAGTTATTTCAGGTGTGCAAGTTACGTGAATCACCCAGTATATATATATATATATTTATATATTTAAAAACACGGAGTAGATTGAAGGAAAACAATAAAGCCAATATTGTTCGCGTTAAACGTTCGCCGTTCCCATGACGTTTATAAATCGACGCGATCAAATAGAGCGTATTTCTCGCGATCTACGGAGAGTTGCGCGTTCATTCGCAGTGTACTGTGATAAATAGAAAAAGCAGATCGTTCTCGCAACTGGACCGAAACGGAACTCCGAAACGATACAAGCTGTGAAAATTTCATTACGGAAAAAAAAGCCTGGCGTTCACTAAAGTTGCATCGCGTAGCGTGTGGTTGTTGCTGAAATAAACTACCTTTCAAGGAGATTTTTTTTCTAAAAATCCAATTATATCATATGTATATATATATATATATATATATTTTTTTTTTTTTTTTTTTTCTCCAGTAGTAAAGTGGTACGAAGATACTTGTGTCTGACTTAAATAAATGCTACAATTTTAATTGCGTGAAACTACGTTCTAAAGATTTCAAGGAGACCTCCATTTTTTTTTTTTTTTGTTTTTAATCTAATTACATATATACACATGTATATTTTTTATTTATCTCTAAAGACGCGAGTTTGGAGGGAGAGTTAACTTAAATGAATGCTACGATTTTAATTGCGTGAAGCTACGTTCTAAAGATTTCAACGAGATTGCTATTTTTGTCTTTTTTTCTTTCTAAATCTTATTATACGCATATCTACATTTTTTTCATTCTCTGTAAAGTAGTACGGAGATACTTACGTTTGAAGGGAGAGTTGACTTGAATAAATGCTACAATTTTAATTGCGTAAAGCTCATCTCGTACGAAAAAACGGCAAATATACGTATGCGTATCGTTTCAAATTTATTTTCCAAAGTTCCATCGAGCGATCTGTACGTATTTTTAACCCCGAACCCGCGAGTTATTTTATCATTCTGCCCATTTTTCTGAATTATCACAATCGCGTCGGCGAATTCATGAAAACACACGGGCAAAAATGTAACTTTAATTATAATACGTACAGGAGCGTATCTCATTTTTTATTTTTTTCCTTCGTTCTTCCTTTTTTTTTTTTTTTTTATTTTTAATTCTCATTCTAAAGATAACACAGCGTAATTATGAAACGTTTCGTTGGTCCTTAAAGAGCAGAAGACCGGAAATAAAAGAACTCCACCGCGGGCAATGTAATTAAGGATAGAAATGCGAAAACGTTGTAGTCGAAAAGAATACATCACGAACCGGCAGGGATCGCGGACAACAATCTGCAAGTGGGTTGAAAAAGGAACGAATTCAATGTAACTTCGCTGTCAAATTTTATTAAACGAGAACGTCAATTGTACTTCTGACATTTTTCTTTTTTGAATCGTTCCCTTTATTTCAGCTAATTCGGTCAATCTACGAGCATCTGATCGAAATCATTGTATCACGGCAGTTAATCCAAACTCTGCTTTAAGATTATCAAAGAAAGGACAACGCGTCGAAGAAAAAACTAGCAAGTAGATTAAACGATAAATTTAATGCTAAATTTCCTGCCAAATTTTATCGGCAAAAGATCACATTATATCACTACCTTCGTGCAAGTTTCGCAACTTTCGAATCGTTCTCTTCGTTTTGATCTTAATCTCAGCTAATTGGATCAATCTACGAGCATCTGATCGAAATCACTGTATCACAGCAATTAATTCAAACACTGCCCGAGGTTCTCGAAGAAAAAGCAACGCGTGCCACGTCGAAAAGAAACTGAAGAGTAGGTCAAGTTAGGTGAGATCAGGTTAAATATAAATATAATACATTTCTACTGTCAGAACTCGACCGAAGATGACATTCTACTTTTATCTTCGTGCGAGTATCGCGATTTTCTTTGTACTTTAGACTCGTTCTCTCCATCTTCATCTCTTAATCCCGATTATTTCAAAAAATAGTTTAAGTAAAATAATAATTTTGGGGAATTATAGATAATTAAAAATTTAAGTTACGTAGTTGATAAAAACATTAATTTTGTAAATTAAAAGTTAAGATAATCATATTATACAATTTGTATACATACATACGTGCATGTACAAATAAATAAATATTATGCATGTATTTATACAATTAAGGAATTAATTATTATTATTATTTTCTTATATCTTGTTGTAATTGTATTTATAAAGTTTTTACATCTTTAAATATAATATTTTTATAAATTATTATTTCTTCGTTATAATAATTTTTTTTCTTCTCGAAGATTCATCTTAATTTAACAAGTACTTTATACTTTAGACTCGTTTTCCCCGTCTTCATTATTTTCAAAAAATAGTTTAAGTTAAATAATAATTTTGAGAATTATAGATAATTAAAAATTTAAGTCACATAGTTGAGAAAAACATTAATTTTGTAAATTAAAAGGTAATCATATTATACAATTTGTATACATACATACGTACATGTACAAATAAATAAATACTATGCATGTATTATTATTATTTTCTTATATATTGTTGTAACTGTATTTACATTACAAAGTTTTTACATCTTTAAATATAATATTTTTATAAATTATTATTTCTTTGTTATAATAATTTTTTTTCTTTTCGAAGATTCATCTTAATTTAACAAGTACTTTGTACGTCCCATCTTAATCTCGGCTGAGCTTCTCAATTGAAACTGTGGTATCGAGGCAGGCACCGAAAATTCTGGCCATAGATTATCGAAGAAAGAGCAACAGAACGCGGCGCGTCGAAGAAAAAACTAGCAAGTAGGTTTTAACAGGACGGTCGAACGGAGGGTTGGAGATTGAAATAAGCCGAGGCCATCGAGCGACGACGGTGCTCGCTTAATTAAGCCAGCTTCCCTTCTGGGGGCGTACGTGTCGCCTGGAATCAGGAGGCGGAGGAAAGGTCCGGCGAACGATGCGGTGCACGACGACCGACCACATACTCGCGTAATATCGCGCGTAAGCGTGGCACGTAACTGCGACGCAACAACGAGAGAATGGCGACTGATTGCTAGGCGGTTGCGAATTTCACGCGAGATTCCCCGACGAATTTCGCGCCGCGGGCTAAAATCCAGCCGGTAACTGGCTCCGGTTAAATTGTTATTGAAATGACGATCGAGGCCGCTATTAAAACCGCGAGAGAAGCTGTTGCTTCTCCTCTGATTAGACTCGATTCACGTTTCGCCTGGCAGCTGGACGCCTGCTTTTCCAAGGATCGTTCTGACGTTTCTGACGAAACTGAACTGGGTGTTAAGGTCAATCACGATTGGTGTCGATCATGCATCTCCGCGTGTGTCCCTTGGGGATCTTGGGGTTCGACGGACCACCCACTGATGTGGGAAATGAATGACTGTGATGGATCTTGCTAAACCTGTGATTCATTGTCAACTTATTTGACTAAGCGACGATTGTTGTAACTGTTGACGTAGAAACACTATAACTGTATAATTATTGTCATACTCTTTTTTTTTTTATTGTTTAACTGTGACAATTGATTTTTACAACTGAAACTGCCCTTTTATGACTTGTTGGATTGAGTAGACGGAAGCAACGGAACTGTTTTTTTTAAATTTTTGAATTTATCCGTATATTTGACTTTCTATTTCAAGACGCTTGTACTGCATGAGGTGATCCAACAAAAGACAGACTAGATTGATCGTACGAGGTGATACAAAAGACTGTCGCGGAGTGTCACACACACACACAGCAAAGGTCAATATATAATAATACATATAATAGGTGTCTCATATACGCATTCGTCGATATATTTGCTTATTGCTCCGACATGACTGAACTGAAGAACTGAAACTGTAACTCTGTTGCGTCCTCCCTTTTATCGAGCCTTGAATTACCCTTTCAATCAGAAACAATTATCAGAATTCGGGCACAATCCATGTCACAAGTGTATACGTATCTTTGGCCTTAACGTTGGGTCTGTGATTGTTACTTGAATCTTGTCACGTGAATCCGAGGGAATAACAGACTGAATAACAGCCAACGAAAATCCACATTCCGGACTTAGGTATTAGCTCACAATCAGTTTTGCCTAATTACGGAATTTCCATGCTCAGAAGAGAGCGTAACGAGCGCGTGGCGTGGTGCTGTCATCGGGGGGAGAGTGAAAAAAGGTCGCGTCGGTGAACACCGCACCGGGGCAATTACGTTGCCGCGGCTAATGCGCCGTTCCAGGTGACGCAGCGGTCGCGTCCGCGAAACGCGAAATCATACGATCGAAAGCTGAATAACAATTAATTCGATTTACGCGGCGGTCGGACGAATTAGGCGTGAAAGGGACAGCGGTTTTCGGGCGGGGCCGCGGGTGCCATTCTCGCCGGCCGATGGCGACTGCAAGCTTTATCGTACGCGCGTTTTGACGTCCATCTGATAACGAGGCAGCCCGACGCCGGCCTCAGCCATTGGCCAAGAACCGCAAATTCATTTTCACGTCGCGTCGCCTCGCCTCGCCTCGCCGTTTCCACTCCACCGGACGCACCACCGGGGTTTTTCCCGTTTCAACCAGCCTTGTTTTTCCACCCCAAAACGGTACCGCTCTGCCCCGTTTCGTTCGCCACTCTCTGCTCGCAGGTTTCATAATTGGCCTGCGGCGTTTTCTCTGCTTGCCACGGTAATGAGCGTTATTGGCAGCTCATCTAATTTACCCGCGCTGGTCGCGTGGCCCTCGTCCACCATGTCGAGGCTCATCGATTAACCGCCGCGTAATGGCCACGCCAGCTCACATACTTGCGTTATTTTCCTTTTTTTTTCTTTTTTTTTTTTTTTTTGTTCTTTTCAATTACAATTTTTTATAGTTTGCATTCTTAATATTTTTATTAATTTCGAATTTCGTATATTGTCCGAAAATACTAGCGAACGAAGGAATCGAGGCTGGGCCCAGTTATTATTCTCACTGATCACCCAGAAATGAAACGCTATATTTTCATCGTCTTTGATCTTCTTTTCTTTTCCATTCACTTGTAAATGAATTATTCGTACTTGTAAAAATATTCAGAAAGTTATTCCTGCGATCGTCAAACACCATTCGTATAATAGTTATAATTATCGTTCATCAAACTTTGTTTCGTTCATTACGAAATATCCAATTGCATACGCGCAATTCGATTAAAAAAAAAAAAAAAAAAAAAGAATGAAACTTTGAGATCGCGTCGTCATATCCCTTCGCCAATTTGCGCGTCGTGACTGAATTACATCGCGTGCCCCGTGCGAACGTGGCTAACAAATTTGTACGTTAATTAGTTTCCTTATTATTGTCATGGTATATATAATAATCTTGTTAATAAAAATACTAAAATATTATGTATATTATATATAATATATAATAGATTATTGCATTATGCATTTTTGGTACCGTTGCGTATTGTTTGGTTTCTTTTTTTTTTCTTCTTTTTTTTTCAATTCGTCGACCCATGGCCGCTACGAATTCGTTCCTTTTTTTTCTTTTTTATTTTTTACTTTTCCGCTTCCATCTTCCATCTTTTCTTCTTTCTTTTTTTTTTTTAAATCTTTGATTCAGCGCAAGAACGAACTTGAGAAGAAACTCACGTGACACTTTGTGACGATGTTAAAATGCTGCTGTTTCCTCGAGCAGAGTCGCGATTGTCGAATCTCATTCGCGTCGTTTCGATCTTCTTATTGTTCTTCTTTCTTCATCTTCTTCGAAATCGCACAGTTTCTTCTCTTTTTCCTTTCTCGATCAACACGCGTTTCCTTCTTCAGCTAAATACACTTTTTTTTTTAGGCTCTAATTATCACTTGCTCTGTTTCACGCAAGCCTTTCCGCAAGTGTAAAATACGTGCGCGAGATCGCGTTTGGAAGTATTCGTCGTTAAGTCTTTCCCGTTCTTCTAATCTGGTTCCCACGCGTTTTCTTTCTTCACGCGCGGGATAATATTAGATAATATTATTTCCTGTTTCCAAGCTTGTTTTGTTTTCCTCTTTTTTTCTTTTTTCTTTTTTTTCTTCTAAATGCTTAGTCCTGTGTCGCGGAAGGAAGAAAGGACCGTACATCCATACTTAGCTAATTCAGCGAGAGAGTCTTCGTTTTCAACTAGCGGGAATACTTCTATTCTCTATACGGCTTGCAGTAAGAGAAACGATGATTCATGTGTTGGCTGTAGGAGCCGGAGTGAGAGAAGCGCTTGAGGCACTTGGAGCACTGAAAGGGCTTTTCGCCGCTGTGCAGTCGCTTGTGTTCGGTCAGATGATGCTTATGTTTGAACGCCCTTGGGCACTCCACGCATTTGTACGGCCTTTGCCCTGTGGACATTCATTCGATCTCTCTATATCGTCTACGTTGTACGAATTTATCTGATTATTCACTGATTTGGAACCACCAGAAGCTATACCGATCAATTCAAATGCAGAGATAAACGACAATAGCAAAAACTATTTTAAATTTAAAATTATCCTTGAATACTTGCGAATAGTTGTGATAAGTTGATTAATTATGCATCTGTAAATTTTCTTATGTATGTACAGAATGAAGTTAATCAGTTTGGCTTCTGATAATTACTCTGACATTTATAACTATATTTTTATAACTATTTTGCCTAAATATAATCATTGGCAGTTATCATTTAGCAATTACATACCGGAATGTTCGTATTTGTGTCTTGCTAGGGAACTGTGCTTGGAGAATGTTTTGTCACACCGATCACAGAAATAGACACCCTGCTCGATTTCCCCCGCTGGCGAAGCCTCCGGTTGTCTCGCGTTTTCACTTTCGTTCTTTGCATTTGTCTGAGGTTGACCCTGCAAATACAGAATCTTATAATACACTTCGACATTACCAGCAAGCCTCTCACACCTTATTTTTATATGTCGTTTGTTTCTGAATCATAAGTAGATAATTGGATAGACAATTGAATAGAAAATTATTTCAATTTTTCACACGCAAAAACACAATTGGAGGTACCTTTGGAATAATTTCTCTCCCATTCGGGGCCGTGCGTTTCGTTTCTACAGAATCGGTGGTCTCCTCGTCGATGATCAACGGCGAATCTTCCAGATCATCCGCGTCTTGATTATGCGACGGCGCATTGTCGTTCTTCTGTTCATCAGGAGACGACGACGTGAACTTTACACAGATAGTTTCATTGTCTTTGCACGCCGAGTCCGTGAGTGCCTCTTTCTTCGACAAATCTAATGGCTGTTCGTACGCGGTCTGACTGGTTGAATTTGCCAATGGTACCAGAGGTGGTATCTTCGATTCTCGTCGGTCCCTCGCTCGGGAATTTTGAAACCAAACCTGATGAACATTAAATAATACATTCACGATGATAAATTTCGATTGATTTCCTGCCTAGTGCAATGTCACATTTAATTGACACGTACTATATGCTTCATATCTCCTTTTGCATAAAATTACAACGCAATTGCTATAAAAAAAATCTTTATGGATGTACAAAACATCATTAATTTGGAAGAAAGTAACTCTGTGAAAGTTATCAAAGATCATCAGATTAGAGATTTATCATCTTGCTCGTGATCGATACGATAAGGAAACAGATTAATTCGACAGGATTCATTTCGTACCTGTACTACACGAGTAGGAAAATTGATATAGTTGGCGATCCTGATGATCTCCTCCTTCTTCGGTCGAGGATTAATGGCATAGTAACCCTTGAGAACGGCCAATTGCTCGTCGTCTATCAACGATCTAGCCCTGACTCTCCTTCCGTTGTCATTGTGCGTTTGTGTGCCGTCCTCCTCGTCCTCCTCGTCCACCTCCTCGTCCTCCTCGTCCACCTCCTCCGCTTTTCTCTTGTACCCCGATTTCGCGCTGGGCTGATTCACGTCCTCGAGTTTCGCCGCCAAACCTTCGCTCTGCGAGTCATATTTATCCGACCAGTCTGGATAATGTGCCATCTCGCTGGACATCTCGCTGTCTTGATCCTGCATCGTGTTATCCATCAATTAGCTACCGAATTTTTATAATAACAGGAGCGATTCGACAATTCCATCAGCGATTAAAGATCGCGTACGGCAGAACGATTCGATTATACGATATGTCTATTATTAGAATTATCCGAGTATAGCTTAATTATGAATACATATATAAGTTTAAAACTATATCTCGGGTGATGTTTATATCTCGTCCTCGTCCAAGTGAGAACTGCTTACGCACGGATTCCATTTATACCATGAATATTGAAAGAAAAAGAATGGTATTCTGATATTCTAGCCCTAGAGTATAATGTTGGAGGATTTACATTAGCAGCTGGTGAAGTAAAATTTCAAAATAACTTGGGTGTATTGTATATATACAAATGGATACTTGCTGTTGAATTGCACACCAGGTTAAGAGATGACAGGAATTTTAAAGCATCTACTGATTGTTAGATTATGACGTATTCTTTTACACAATGAACTGTTTAATTTCTTAATTTGTGATTTACGACATAATTACAATGATTTGATTGTTTCAGCTGTATATTAGTAGTGACAGTAATTTTAAAATTCTAAACCAATAGTATTAAAAAATTTCACTAACTAAGCGCTGATATACATTCAATAGTGTTTTAGAATTATTAAAAAGAAAAAAATTTTGTTAAGCGAATTTATATTTTGACTCGAGAAAGAAGTTTCATAAACTTATTAGTTACAATTCCACGTCATTTTTTAGTTGTGATCTTTTGTGCTTTATATTGACATTTTTAAGACAATATATATGTCGTAACATGACTTTTACACAACCTTGGAATGAGCTTATTCGAAGACTGTTTACAGAGTATTGACCCAAACCGCGTTATATTTGGACTGTTTATGACACTCGCCTAACAAGTTTACGACATGTCGATCAGCATTAAGAGGCAAAGAACCACGTGGCCAACAGAATCGTGAAAAGTTCGATAATATCAATCAATATTCGATAAATCAATCTTTAACATCCAAACTTCTTTCCGTCACTTTGCAAACACGATCCAATTAGAAGAGTAATAATATTGTCACAAGTTTTGGTCTTCTCGTCGTGAAAAGTATCTTAACATCCGGGTGCACTGATCAATGATATTATTAAATTGATAACTTCACAAGGTTTAGAATTGCAATTTGCTCGGTTTTACATTTTCAAAAATATGCAAGGATATCTCTTCAATACGTATGTACACGTCGTTTCTAATTTGTCACTTCTTCAATCTCACTAACGAGGCAGGCAAGTAAAAAGCGATAATTTCCTCAATTCTGCAGCATTAGGCTAGACCAATGATCCGCGAGTCAAACACTGACTTTCTAAACGACCCACGCGTTGATTTTTATAAACTTATCATCATATATATGAAAGAATTTTAATTATTTTTCGAACCCCTCTTTTCAAAAAATGTTAAGAAAATTACAAGTGTTCGATTAGAGCTTAAAAGTGAGAAATAAATGCACAATTGTGTTTTATGGAGGATTTACGACTTGATTATGTATACATATAGGTATTTTAAGTCTTAAATGTTACATGAGTTACTTATGTCCAAAAAAATTTTATATAGCGCTTACGATTAAACAGATGTAATAAACGCTAAAAAACACACTAGATCCCATTCTCAGAATGGATAGCTTTGCTAGTTTTTTATATAATAAAAGAGAGAACAGACAATAAAAAATATTAAGAAATAAAGTATATATATCTAATGTATAGTGCAGGGGTGACTGGGCATAATGTCACCCCTTTTATACCAATTTTTTGGCGTCGACATTTATTTTTTGCTCCTCGCTTGCAAAAGTAAAAGTTGCAAAACAAAAAGGGAACGTAAACTATTTAGAGGATTATAAAAGTGAGAACCAAAAAAAAGTGGTTTTTAACCATCCTCCCCCTTTCCAAGTGACCCACGAGCTAGTACTAAGAAAAAAATAATGAACAAAATTTGACCTACTTCTCAAAAAGGTTCGCCATTACTGAACTATTATATGCTTGAATTTGCACAAATGATCAACTTGTCTCATCTTACTTGATAATCCTCCTCGAACTCTCGTTTCATCGTGGCCGGCGAGGTGGACAATTTCCTCACGTTCGCCTCGAGTAATTGCTTCGTGACGGAGGTGTTCACCGTTTCGAGGATACGTCGAACCGCGTCGAGGCCTTGCGAGTCGGTCGGCGCCGGTGATTCTTTGCCCTCTGTGCCCTCCGTGCCCTCAGAGTCCGCCGTCGACGGGCTCATAAGCTCCCGATGAGACTCGACTTGCTCGGCTACCTCGTCCAATCTCTTGGAATGTAGCTGATTTAAGAGCTTGCCCAAGGACGTCTGCAGGAAGTAGCTGCCGAGGCCCATCATTTGCGGCAGAAGCGTCGGCATATCGTAAATACCTGAAAACAATCGTTTGCTCTTTATTATGGGCTTCCTTAATCCACGTGTTAGGGAAATTTTAGAACAAGTAAATAATCAAAGTAGGTAGATGATTGGCTGAAGATTAATTTTAATCTACTGACAAATATGAAGCTTTGAACTAGTAATCGTTACATTTCTATCATTATTTTATATGTGTTTTTATGTATTATGTGTATTTTATATTTTATATATGTTTTTATGTATTTTGTGTGTTTTATATTTTATATATTTTATATGTTTTTATGTATTTTGTGTGTTTTATATTTTATATATGTTTTTATGTATTTTGTGTGTTTTATATTTCATATATGTTTTTATGTATTTTGTGTGTTTTATATTTCATATATGTTTTTATGTATTTTGTGTGTTTTATATTTCATATATGTTTTTATGTATTTTGTGTGTTTTATATTTCATATATGTTTTTATGTATTTTGTGTGTTTTATATTTCATATATGTTTTTATGTATTTTGTGTGTTTTATATTTCATATATGTTTTTATGTATTTTGTGTGTTTTATATTTTATATATGTTTTTATGTATTTTGTGTGTTTTATATTTTACATGTGTTTTTATATATTATGTAAATTCTATGCATTAAATCAGAAGCAAGTTACTTTAGACAGAAAATCTCAATTACTAGTATTATACTAGGTTTAATTTCGTAAACGTAACTCAAAGTAAAAATTAAAATCAAACTCGAACAAAATTAGATCACAACGTTCTCCAGCGTTAAAGTTTGATTCGAACATGTATACAATACATATTCAACTACCAATAATCAAGTTACGAATTAAATTTCATTGCTTGCTTCAAACATTCGAGTTAACATTGAAGTGTAAAATTCGAAGCTCTGTCACTTTAAATGATAACTTAATCGTTAAAGCAGCAGTGGAATTTTCCTTCGAATTCTAATTCAAATAAATGCAATCCCCTAAGATCTCTGCAAATGATCAAATTCCAGCAGTAGCGGGATCGATATACCTGCATACAGTGAATGACATAAACTCCGCCAAATAGGACAGAAAGTAGAATTCTCTGTCTTGCTACAAAACGTTTTGATTACGAATCGAGTTCACGGAGTGGCAGGATCGTTCAAGGTGCACGAGAGTGAGAGAGTGAAATAGACAGAGAGAGGGGGGAGGGAGAGAGAGAGAGAGAGAGAGAGAGAGAGAGAGAGAAAGAGACGATTGCGGTGAAATAGAATGGCGTTATCGACCCTCACCCGTGCCTTCCCGTTGTATCTCTTGATAATCCGAGGGTGAAAGCTTCGGCAGAATGGGGAGGAAAGTGTTATTATTCGCCGCGAGCAGATCGACCTCGCGCCGCCTCGGCGGCAGGGGTTGTTGCGCCTTTTTCGGCCCGCGGTCCACGTTGCTCACATTCGTATGCCTGGATTTCTTTAAGTTCACTATCAGGCACTTCTTCGAGGTCATGTGACTCGAATACGAGCCCGAATGGGAGAAGCGTTTGCCGCAGTTGTTGCATTGGAATGGCTTTTCACCGCTGTGAATGCGAAGGTGCTCCTGGAAACAAACGGGGAAATAAACAACGAAATTAAATGACTGGGAGAAGTGGAGCAAGAGAAATGGATCGACAGTGCTAGAGGGGCTAGACCTAGCGAATTTTTATGCGTATGATAAATGTTAAGACAGTCGAAATACAAAATTAATCAAGTTACTTAGTTATTACTCATGTTTTCTTTCTGTAGCTTTTATGTATATTAATTATATATATATATTTATAATATATTAATATTTATGAATATTTATAAATATTAATTATATTTACATATATATTTATATTACAAATATTATAAATATATTTATAATTTATAAATATTTATAAATATTATATTTATATATATATTTATATTATAAATATTATAAATATATTTATAACATATTAATATAATACATTAATAGTACATTATAATATATATAAAATACTTAAATAAAATACTTTAAATTTTATATGTACAATTATATAAAATACTCTAAGTAAAATTGCAACGTTTAGTAAATGAAGTTTTATCTTTTTTTACTAACAAAGTTGTAAATTCGCATAAACAGTCGCGGTCTAGCGTAGGCTAACATCTAATCAACTAAAACTGAATGAAATTAATTTCCAAGGAATATCCGTTCCGGTGCAAATACGTCGATCGATGCACTCTCTACGATACAATAATGTTTCATTTTTGTTTCTCGGAAAGAAAGAAGAAACAAAAAAAAAGAAAGAAGAAGAGAAAGAAATTCTATTTGGAAAAAGTTCATTCATCTCGGTCACGGGAGAAAACTATATCAAAAAGTCAAGCAGTGCTGTGTGAAGAATAGATCGCGAGAAGAAAAGCAAAAAGGAAGAAAGAAAAAACGGAAATAACGATGTACGAATGAGAAATGAAAAATAAGGGTGCACTCGTAGTACCTTGAGGTGATGCTTAAACTTGAAGGCTTTCTCGCAATGGGGACACTTAAACTTACGAAGCACGGCACTCTCATCATGGCTGATCATGTGCCTCTGGAGTCGGTAGACGTTAGCAAAAGTCTTGCTGCACACCTTGCAGGACTGCAACAAAATTGATCGGTTAATTTGATCACGTTATTACAAAATTTTCATCTTTTAACTGAATGATTATTGTCTTGTTTCATCTATCTGACAGATATAATATATCTGTTAGGAATTTAAATTTGAATTTATTATTATTTCATTCAATTATTATTATTATTCATTATTACGTAATTACAATTCATTTGAATTTTCGTTGATCGAGGCATCTAGAAATGAAATCGAATTTAAAGAGACAAATTGATTTCAGTGTGATTAAGATATCACGAGAAATCTCTTTGTTCGCAGTTGTCGACTCCCGTAAAAAGAAACAAAGGCAAGCTCAATCGCTGCGAACGAGAGTCACTTTGAATCTTATGATTAAACACAGGTGCGACGGTCAATATTGTTTTACATAAACTCAACGATGAATCACGTACATATGTAATCCAGTGCGTGCTACATCTGCGAAAGAAATGAAACCCAATAAACGAATATCAATTCTTACGTTATATCAACTGTCTCTCAACATTCAAAAACTCAATTTCCTCCCTCGTTCAGCACGCAAGGAGGACTCATTTCATCAAATGTAGTTCAAACAAATCGAAGTTCGCGTATTGTAATAAAATTACGCCGCACCTATTCAATAACTATCTACATCGAGCAATTTAATATTTAATATCTGACACAATGTGAACGTGGCGTCCATTTCGAGCAGATGAAGACGACAGGCTTAAAAAAGAAATTATTATTATTACAAAAAAATTCAAAATCATTCTAAACGAAAAGGAAAGCCTGTGCAAAAACGAAAGAGAGAGCGAGAGCGAGAGAGAGAGAGAGAGGAGGGGGGAAGAAGAGGAGAATCCGCAGGCCGGTGGCGCGTGATCGATAACACGCAAGGAACAATGGAGTCCTCCTCGTCCTTGACGTTAGTTTCACTCACCACTTGAGGGAATTGAGCGTTGAGATCGTTCTTGTCGATGGCGTACGAGGTCTTGTGCGTGTTCTCGAGATGGAGCTGAAGCACGTGGACGTCCCAACAGAGGAAGCCGCACTGGGGACACCTCGCGCCACCCTGCTTCGTCGATCCGCCCTCGCCACCACCGCCGCCGCCGCCACCACCGCCTCCTTCTGTTCCTGCTCCTGCTCTACCACCATCGCCAACCTCGCTACCTGTCCCGCTACCACCTCCAACGCCACTTCCTGTGGTTGGCGCCCCGGTCGCGCAACCTCCGCCCACCTCCGCGTTCACGACACCTGCTGCCTCGTCCTCGCTGCAACCTAAACACACGTGTACGCTATTAGAAATTGGATCGTTCGCATGTAGATCTCGCGAACATGTAGAGAGTCGAACTTTTTCCACCGTCGTTCGAGGATAAGTTTCGCACCGTTTGTGGAAATGGAAACGACACTTGCTACACAGACTGGTGGATAAAGACGAGCATATACACCAAGAATAGGTATTTTTTTTAAGAGAAAGCACCTAGTCCCTAGTTTTTGCGTTTTTCCCGATTTTCGAATGTTTGCAGCCGCCTTTTTCCTCTACTGAAATAAGATTTAATCGGAGAGATTCGATTCAGGAAATATCTTACAATGTTACAAGCGGACGATTTTTAGTGTAATAAGAAGGAACAAAAGAAAAGAAAAAAAAAGAAGTGACTTGTTATAGTTTCCTTCCATAATTTTCAAACGCAAGGAACAACTGCGCAAAACTGCCAATTACAACAATTACGCGAATATTTCTTCGAGATATCCACCGCTTTGGAACGCGGCGCAAATCGAAGGCAAACGTGATGATTGCGCTATCACCTGGTATAAATCAGAAACGAAGAAACCGCGGGCGACTTTTTTACGAGCGGCAACAAGACGACGAGCAAACGGAAACGACGTCGGTAAAATTCAGAAGATATCGAACGCCTCGTTTGTAAGCGAGGTTTAAGACACGATCGGTGTAAAACGTGGGACGCGAATATCTTCGTGAACGAGACCAATTGAAGGCGGAACGCCACTAGACGTTCTGCGTCGTTCGGCCGACGTTCATAAATATACAATCGCGAAATGTCTCGAGCACTCTTCAAACTGATAAACGACCGGACCCCGCTCGGACCCTCTCTTTCCTCGAACTTTTCTG
The DNA here is from genome assembly GCF_011392965.1 of Frieseomelitta varia. Taxonomy (NCBI): domain Eukaryota; kingdom Metazoa; phylum Arthropoda; class Insecta; order Hymenoptera; family Apidae; genus Frieseomelitta; species Frieseomelitta varia. Next base: position 57,709 of record NW_025110763.1, read on the forward strand.
ACTCGCGTTTTAATTGGAGAACAAGAAGAACGCGAATTCCAACGAATTTCAACGCGACACACCGGTCGGAAATTAGAACAAGTCTGTAAATTATTTACGCGAGCGATATTTTAATACCGCGATGGATCAAGAATGGATGAAGAATAATATTTCCCAAATTTTGAAAAGGACGATGGAATATGAAGGACACGGAGGTCGACAAACAGTGACGATTTCGGCTTTAACCAAAGTTGCGGCTGGCAACTGATTGCGGACCATAACGAGTGACCGAACCGTACGCAATAATTCGTCGCTTTCTTTTTCTTTTGTACTCGTCGGTTATATTACTGGATAGAAATTATTATTTAAGTAATAAATTTATTATTTACAAAATTATTACTTAAGTAATAAATTTATTATTTACAAAATTATTACTTAAGTAATAAATTTATTATTTACAAAATTATTACTTAAGTAACAAATTTATTATTTATTATTTACAAAATTATTACTTAAGTAATAAATTCATTATTTATTATTTACAAAATTATTACTTAAGTAATAAATTCATTATTTATTATTTACAAAATTATTACTTAAGTAATAAATTCATTATTTATTATTTACAAAATTATTACTTAAGTAATAAATTCATTATTTATTATTTACAAAATTATTACTTAAGTAATAAATTCATTATTTATTATTTACAAAATTATTACTTAAGTAATAAATTTATTATTTGTTATTTATAAAATTATTATATTTAAGTAATAAATTTATTATTTGTTTTGCCTATTTTGTTTTACTTGAATACACTTAAGGCTGAGGAAGTATTACAATTTTGGAACAAAGAATTCTCGACGTGCGTGGCAAAAGGTTAAGACTTTATGGTTCGTTTTCCTGTCGAAAAGTAGGAAGAAAATTTATCGACAAAAATCGAGATTAAAATGTTGCATAAGCCATCAACCATTGTAAACTCTGCCAAGGTTAACAAGTGATCGATAGAAACGCGACACGACGCTTCTTCGACTGTGTGTGTGTGTGTGTGTGTGTGTGTGTGTACCATGGGGTTAACCGCATCTAAACGAATTTTCCTTGGCAATCAACATGGGCCGCCGAGCAAGAGGAATCGAAGAACGGAAGTATCGCTTCGGCTCGGGAGAAAGCTGCTCGAACAAACGACCATTCGATATTTGGCAAATCGCCGGCCAAGATAAAATTTCGTCGTGAGTCAGCCTCCCTCGTCCAACACTTTCGCCAGCCTCCGTGCACGAGGATCGTTCCGACACGTTCACACATTCCTTCTGACGAAGGTCATCGGATAGTTTCAATTTTACCTACTCGATTTTAATCTAATAACACTTTAAGACTAATTTTAGACTCTTCTTTATCCCTTACTTCGTTTAATCCAAATTTCCTGGGTAGTTTTGGAAAGTATTAATTACGCAATAAAAATTAATTCTGCAATTGATATTAATTGCAATTTTGAGGAGTGAATTTGCCGATCCTCAAGAGTTAGTAAATTGAAGCGTAATTTTTTTAATTCTCGGAGATTTCGAAAAAAAAAAAAGAAAAAAATTGGAGAAAATTCTAGGAAATTGTCATAATTAAATATTTCAAAGTTTTCTTACTTTAAAAAAAAAAAAAAAAAAAAATACACAAATTTAGAGAAGACGACGTTTTATCCACCTACAACGCTTATCTAATAATTGCAATTATACAAGTTTCGAATAATAAACTTGTTTAAAAATTTCCTTCCACGCAAGTTAATTGCAAAAGTTAATCTTCACTTTGAAAAATTCTAGTTCTCGCGCAAATCCTAGAAAACGCTCGTTCGATTTCCCGCGGGGAGGTAGAAATAATCCTTCGAGGATAACAAGTCGCGGGCTGTTTTTTTTTTTTTTTTTTTCTTTCTCAAATTCTGCCGTGAGAATAAAACAAAGGAGAATAAAGGAGGGCAGAGAAAGACAGAGAGAGAGAGAGAGAGAGAGAGCAAAAAGAAGCGGGAAAACAAGAGGCGAGAAAACGGAAGTCACGCATGTGTGTAATCTTGTTCCACGAAGAGCGGAGCCAGTTCGTGTACCGCGAGATGCGAACTTTGCTCGCGCGGTAGGCCGATAAAACGTCGAAATGGGTCAGAGCCATGACCTTTCTTGCCTTCCTTGCCTATACGGTATACACACCACCATTCGGTGGATCTCGATTACGTTGGACGAAGCTTAAAAACCGACGTATGCCGAGATCCCGTGACCATTGCCATCGGCGATAAGGAACAAACATATATGTATGTGTACGTGTATACACGGCGATCACGTTGCGCGAAAGATCGTTACGAAACTCGATTATTGTTGTCGTGGTATTTGTGCCTAATGAGACGAGTTATCGAATCGAAGAAAGGTTCATCCAGGAGGTTAACACACTTTTAATCGTTCGTCGTTTATTTATGAATGAGCCAATATTGCTCGATAGATTAGCCTGTGTTTCAGCATATTAACTCTTTCGCTCGAGCGCGATACCGAGTAATATTTTCGTTCTTTAGTTGTTCAGCGGTTGATCACGGTGAACAACTGAAGAACAGTAACGTTCTTTATCAAGCTAAATCATTAAGGATGCAATTAGAGGCCGTTCTTCTGTCTGAGAGCAATTCCATTTGTTCGAGATTCGGAGTACGAGCGATATATATTATACACTTGGAAAAATTGATTTTTTGACACTCTGCGGGACTTTAAACTCTGAGGAGTACCTTTGGATTAAGATGAGATAATTTTTCAGGTTGATGAAATATTAAAGTGGACAGTGACAAAAAGCATTTTCAAAAATTTGCATTTCGCAGAATACGGATTCTGTATTTAAATCTTGTAAAACCTTCAAACAAATTGCGAGCAAGGAAAATTTTAAAATTTCCAGCACTTTATTAACCTTATTAGTAATATTAACTTTATACTTGCTTATTATATATGTACCAATTATATTATAATACCAAAGTATTAGTATTAAATGAGTATTTAATAAATATTAATACTAAAGCAGCAGTATTAAATTTTAAAGTATTAGTAATAATATTGAAGTATTAATATTAAATAATATAATTATATATAATACTAAAGTATTAGTAATAATACTAAAATATTAGTATTAAATAAGTATTTAATAAGTATTAATACTAAATTATTAGTATTAAATTTTAAAATATTAATAATAACATTAAAGTATTAGTATTAAATATTAAAGTATTAGTAATAATATTAAAGTATTAGTATTAAATAATATACATAGTTATTATATATATATATAATTATATATAATACCAAAATATTAATATTAAATAAGTATTTGATAAGTATTAATATTAACTAAAGCACTAGTATTAAATTTTAAAGTAATAATACTAAAGTATTAGTATTAAATAATATACTTAATATACTTAATTAATATATATGTAATTATATATAATACTAACGTATTAGTATTAAATAACTATTTAATAAGTATTAATACTAAATTATTAGTATTAAATTTTAAAGTATTAGTAATAATATTAAAGTATTAGTATTAAATAATATACTTAATTAATATGTATGTAATTATATATAATACTAACGTATTAGTATTAAATAACTATTTAATAAGTATTAATACTAAAGTATTAGTATTAAATTTTAAAATATTAGTAATACTATTAAAGTATTAGTATTAAATTTTAAAATATTAGTAATACTATTAAAGTATTAGTATTAAATAATATACTATACATATTCAAATTTTATACTTTATTAACCAGTAAAGAAATAAAAAAAACATTAAATTGTTAAATCAATATCGCGCAGATATTGAACTTTGGCAGAGATTTTGAAGAAATCTTATATCTCGTTATAATCTATAAACAGAAATTATTTTCCTCATAAAGAGCTTCTAAAGAGGCAAACGTTTCGATGAAGCGAATAAGCAGAAGATAGACGGAAACGACGAGAACGACGAGTTTTCTTAAATTCGTCTGGACGTTGGAAAGTTCTTGAAACGATCAGGAGAGAGGATCGATCTAGGACAGAGGAACGATTATGTTAAGTGTGGAACGTCCAAGTGATCGAGACTACGTGCATCTCGATGTGTATCTTTCAGTGGCTAGTCCGTCGAGGGGAAGAGTGACGTCAGTGGAATGCAGAAACCGGCCAAGCAAATTGTAAGTAATATCGCACAATCTCAGATTCATCTGCCTGAAGACATCGTGGCGATCAACTCGATCCTCGATCCACCGCGCGATGTTTATCTGATCGATGAAACGCGATACAGTAAAATCGAATCTCGAATCTCGAATCTCGCAGTTTTGGTTCGTCCAAAAAAAGGGTGATATCAATCAACGTCGTTTTCCGAGTAATAGCGACATCCTTCTATCTATGTGTGTCATGCGAATAGACGTCGAGGAAGATGAAACGAAACAATGACTTGTTTGATTTAGTTGGAATTATTAAATGTAATTTTCTGTATGATATATATATTATATAACATATTATAATATTATAAGTATTATAATATTATAACATATATATTGTATATATGATTTTATTATATTTTATATTATGGTATTTTATTTTATTTTATTATATTCTATTCCATTGTATATTGTATTTTAGTTTAATTTATTTTAGTTTACTTTATTCTATTTTATTTTATTTTGTGTTATTTTATAAGAGAAATGTATGAAGGGTGAGATGGAGCGGAAATTGTAATTGTAATTTTGGGACATCAATAAAGATCTATCTATCTATCTATCTATCTATCTATCTATCTATCTATCTATCTATCTATCTATCTATCTCTCTCTCTCTCTCTCTCTCTTTATTTTATTATATTTTATATTATGGTATCTTATTTTATCTTATTTTATTTTATTTTATTATAGTCTATTCTATTGTATATTGTATTTTATTTTAGTTCATTTTATTTTACTTTATTCTATTTTATTTTATTGTGTGTGTTTTATTTTATTTTGTGTTATTTTATAAGAGAAATGTATGGTGGGTGAGATGGAACAGAAATTGTAATCCTTTGGGAAATCGATAAATCTATCTATCTATCTATATCTATATCTATATCTATATCTATATCTATATCTATATCTATATATAGTATATTATAAAATTTGATAGTTTTCTAATGAATTTATACAGTATAGCCGTATACCAATATTAAATAACACGATTCGATTTTTAAATTAAAATCGTCCCTTCCGTTTAAATATCTTCTCTCATTCTCTCTGTTCACTCAAACGAAACAGCAATTTTCTCAATGCAACGACGATCTTCGATATCCACGTCGATATCGATATCGACGTCGATCAGTGGGCCATTGTGTTCCGGTTCATAATCGGCCGGCAACGAAGAATAATTTTCGCCACGGCGAAAGAATACCAAAGAGATCGGGGCGAGATCTGGAAGCGCGCAAACGAGAAAAACAAGCGGCGGTTTTTCTCTGGTCTTTCAGCGGGGAACCTTTTCCTTTTTTTTCTTTTTTTTTTTCTACCTTTCAGCGGCGTGCCGGCGTCCCGCTTTTCAATCGGTGGGAAAGAAGGAGAGGAGAGGAACGTGCACGCGAATAAAAATAAAAATAAAATGCGCCGCGGGTCGCCGCGTTCGTTCGGCGTTCGAATCGACGGCCGATTCGACGAACGCGCGTGCTCTCCGCTCGGATAAATGTCTCGCGATAAAAGCCGCCATCAGAAAGGGGGGAAAACAGCCCCCTTTGATACACGCGCCGGCACACGAACAGTGTAACGATGTCGTTAAAGCCGTTTACCTGCGTGCAAGAAAACCTCTATTCACGATCCCTTCTTTTGGCCGTGCGATCGCCACGCTTCTCCAAATACCAATCAATCGGCAAACTGTTTCACACCAGCGCAATACGGCGAATAATACTCTGACGATTTTTATTCTTGGCCGTGGTTGTTCGCGATTTTCTGTGTAATCGGTGTAAATGTAACGTAGATTGTAAACGAAGATTTTAGCAGACGCAACGAAATGTTTACCCTCGTTTGGGTAAATCTGGTAAATCTTGCCTGAAATTTGGTAAAATTGTTTTCGTGTACTGTTTTTCTCTTATTGTTAGTATATTACAGTTGAAGATGTTATCGTCAATTTTTGATTTTTCGAGATATTTTAAATTACTTGTGTGCGTTTTCTGTCCCTTGTGTAAAGTTCTGTTGTAGAGACTGTGACTAAATAATGAACAAGTCGTTTCATTTAATCAACAAGGACAGTATAGAAAATTAATAAAACTTTAGTTTCAAGAAAAAGTTGATTGATACGACAAGATCTCTGTCCTTAACGTGATTAGAAAGCTATAAAAAATTCCATCAGTGGCTCCAAGAATCAAAAAATATTAATTAATGCAAAAGAACAAGATAATGAAACATATAACTTTAAAAATTGGAAAACGAAGTTCTCGTTTCTCTTTTAATATTATATATATATTAATTATAGCTACTTACATTAATTTAAAATCTGGAAACTAATAATTATAATGTATATATAATAATTTATAACAGTTATTATTTTCCAGATTTTAAATTAATGTTATTATAACTGTTATAATTGTTATATATAGAACAACTATAACAGTTATAATATACAATATATATATATATATATATAATAATTTATAACAATTATTAGTTTCCAGATTTTAAATTAATGCAAGTAGTTATAATGTAAGTAGCTATAATTAATTAATCACTTCGTCAACAAACTCTACTCTTGATTTTAAAGGCTAATATTATTACGTAAAAGAAATTTCCAAAAATTAACAACACAACAAAATAATTTACACATTGAAGTCCGAGAATATCACAGTTTCGATTGAATAGTAATAATTAAATCACCGAGTAACGAACGTATCGACTCTACCTGTGAATATTGGAACGGTCTGACACAGATTGGACGATGATACTTACCCACGCTCGCTTTAACTATCATTGAAAAGTATAAATTTCCCTCGCAAAACAATCCAAGTGCAAAATTACAATAGAGCTGACTTTTTATTATTCCAATCTCTGTTTATTGATGAATTTCCACGATTGTCTATTGTCAGAGAAGGAAACGATTGCATTTCTAGTTGAAACTATGTCATTTATAATTAAAAACGATTACATTTCTAGTTGAAACTATGTCATTTATAATTAAAAAAAGTTTCCTGCAATGTACAAAATAAGTTTGATTATTCTTCGTCTACGTTCCTATTATCTATTATCAGTAAAAGAAACTGATCTTAATATCTCTGATCTGAATATTTCTTCACACTGATTAAAAAGATCTTAATATCTTAATATCTCTGATCTGAACTGTTACATTTCTTCACACTGATTAAAAAGATTCTCTCTCTATCTGTCTGTCTGTCATCATTTCGTTTCTTTTCCTCCAAGTTTCTTTTATCGATCCTTGTCTCTTTATTATTCTTATAATTGTTCTTCGTCTATTTGCTCGTAGCAAATAGTTGCGATTTAATTTCGAAATGTTGCGGCCTGATTGACCGCAACAGACGCTTCCGGAGATTATCGTATGAAGTGGCAGCGTGTCTGTCGATTGCCTCCGGAAAGTGGGCAGCTTTCGTCCGCGAGATCAATTGTCACGAGAGCTTCTAGGAAATCCAAGAAATCTCGGTTGTGTTCTCCATCAGCCTCGACCGCGATCGTTCGTTTCGGCGAACTCGCGACTTCTTTACAACGTTTCGAAACCGCCTCGAATCTGCGTGTGCACAACGCCAACGTTTGAAAATCCTTGGTCGCCTTGGGAATTTTGGACGTCCCGATAGATTTGAACGCTTGAGGTTCAAACTCGGACGAGTTTGGAAAACTCGGTGAGCATTCGACACAGTTTTCACGAGCATTTTGATCACTTTTGTTGAAGAAAGTCCGGAATGTTCGTCCTGAACTGTGAAAACAAGACTCAAGACTCATTCATCAAGATTTTCGACGGTTTCAAGCTTCGAAACTGTTGTTTGGCTGTGATTTGAATTCATATGTTTGCGCAACACAGATTCGCAAAACGATTCGAAGTGTTTTCACTAGGTAAAATTTAACGGTCTATTTTTCGATACAATAACATATTGTTTCATTAATTAGTCAAAACCAGCGAAGAAGAAATTTGTTATTAAAAGTGTTCACGTGGTATTATAATCTCAACAACCAGGTTGGTTCTTAACCAAGTTAACCACTTGCGCTGGCAACTGGATCGCGGACCGTAACGAGTGACCAAACCGTATACAATAATTAGTCGCTTTCTTTTTCTTTTGAACTTGTCGGCATGATATCACTGGATAGAAATTATTAAAAAGTAATAAACTTTATCATTTGCTTTGCTTGGGTTTAAATATTTAATATAGTGTTGAATTATTTAATATTACTTAAATAAATAATTAAATATTTAATATTATTTATAGTATATTTAATAAGTATTAAATTTTTATATTTAATATTTATAGTATATTTAAGTATATATTTAATATTATAGTATATTGTATATAATATTGTATTTAATATTTATAGAATATTTAAGTATATATTTAATATTTATAGTATATTTAAGTATATATTTAATATTTATAGTATATTTTAGTATATATTTAATATTTATGGTATATTTAAGTATACATTTAATATTTATAGTATATTTAAGTATATATACTTAAATCTGAGAAAATGTTGCAATTCGGTACAAAAAAATCCCCGACGTGCATTCCAGCGCAAGAGGTTAATAAAATATTACTTTTACAGAGAAGCGTATCTCGCAATTTTTCTTTTCTACGTTTATATATCCTCTTTAATAATAACTTTTATTTTCCACATTCTCGTCACAAATTTCGTCGAAATGTATATTTTAAACGAAGAGATATATATTCCTCTGGCTTTCTCTGTCAGAAATTAAATGGTAACTAATTCGTCACGCGAGGAAGAACCATACATATCGTATATTCTCTCTGAACGTTCCGAAGAAGTCACGCTCGGCGCGATAATTATTTAGCAGGAAGATACGCGATATCCACCAACGATCATACGAATTTCCCTGGTAATTCCAAGGTAAACCGTCTGGCCCGATCCCTCTAGACTCTAGACGACGTGCTAGTGTCTACCGACTGCATTAAACCGCGTGTCTTATTGTTTCTATTTTTAAAGACCGTAGTTACGTGGTCCGCGTTCGGGGTATTTATCAAAGGAAACGAGACCGACCACCATTCCCCTGGTCTTCGAGGAATTTTACCTTCGCCACTGTGGTATTATTATTCGTTGACAAATAGATACGTAGAATGTAGAGTTGTTGTTTCCTTTTTTTCCAATTTTTGGTGGAAAGAGTTGCATAATTAATCTACAATTGAAGTTGAAAATAAAGAATTTTAAAATATTCTTCTATTGCAATATATTTGTTTGAAAATATACTTCCATTTTCGGAGAAACGGAGCGTACAAAGTTGCAGACTTGCGAACTGAATACGATTCCTCGAGTTCTTACTAAATTAATTTCAGATAACCGGTTCCAAAGAATATTTATGGCAGATAGCCGGATGGATGAAAAATGTAAAGGATATCAATAGAGTGGTTTAATCAAGCTAAAGAATATTTTGGAGCACTTCCAAAAGACTACGACAGTTCACCGAATCCAGCGAATGCAACGGGGAGGGAAAAATATAAAAAAAAAAAAAAAAAAAAGAAAAAAACTGACCTAACAGAATCAAGATACGTCCGAAAATTTCTGAAAAGAGAAAGACCAGAATACATTTTCTCGAATCTCCCTTGGAACTCTTAACCACCGGTAGTCGGATGCCGCCACGATGGCGGCCCGTTTAGAATTTGTCTCCGTGGTCGAAGGAAATTAAATTTCTATCAGAGATATTAAACTGCGAATTTTTATTTACATTTTCAACTATAGAATTGCAAAATATAAAGTAAATTTAATATACAGCTACCGTCTATGTATGCAAAACAGTTCTATACGAAACTACACAGAATCCACAGTCTAGTAAATTATTATTACTTTGATTAGCTGCCGATACCGCAAGAGTTCCAAACGTGAACCAAATTACCAATTTAAAAAAAAAAAAAGATAAAATCCCACAACATAGATATTTAATCAAACCTAAAGACTTAGTTCAACTTTAGAAAAAGAGAGAAAAGTCTTGAAAAAAAAACTTGAAAAAGAGAAATATAGGGAGCCATGATGGGCGTATTCGTCGGACAGCGGCGAGACGCGCGGGAGGAGAGGAGGATGAAAAGGGCCCGGTGAACTTCGGGGCTTGGGCCAACACCTTGGTGGCCAAGGTAGAAGAAGGATAAGAGCGCTTACGTCACTCTGGCAACGTGGATCGCACGCAGGCCATAAAGGCGCGTTCGCACGGCGCCCGAGGATGCGACGCGGCGATCCGGCTGACGCCGCCACCGCGTGCGAAGTAAACGATTTGTCGGAGAGGTCATTGAGCCTGATAGGGCGCGGCCGCCATCTTCCACAACGTTCAAACCACTTCTCCTCGCTCTCTGCACGGAGATCTTTCGTGGCCGCGTGCTCCCGCGCGACCAGAAACGATCCCTCTTCTCGACTCGAAGATTGCTCTATTAACGCATCGTCGGTCAACGATGTTTTCACGACACAAGACCGCGCGTGATCGCCGATGATTTTTGTTTGCCATCGATTCGTTCCCCCGCGCCATCTTGTCGGCTCAGTTTTCCGATCCCTTTATTGACCTTTTATTGAATTCTCATCGCACCGTTCCGTTCGGAGAAACAGTGGGGGAATTTGATGTTCGACTGCGTCTTAACCTCGCTCGCGTTAGTTAACCGCGCTCGCGGACCATAACGAGTGACCAAACACCGTATTACAACAATTCGTCTTCTCTTTGAATTCGTCGCTACATCGAGAAGTAATAAGTTTATTATTTGTTTTGCCTGGTTTATATTTCAATATGACGGCTTCAGTTTGACGGAGAGTCTTCTCTTTTGCTTTGTAGAAATTTTTATTTCGACATTGCGAGGATTTTCGCGAATAAGAAAATAGTTGCATCATGAATCGGAACGATTTGACACATAAATTCGCTGCCTCTCTTCATTACGTTTGCGACCAATGTACATCAAGATTAATTAAGTCTCTTTTAATTAAGAAATCGTTTTAATCGACGAAAACAATTAATGTTGATATATACCGCGGAGAAGAATTCCACGGTAGAACACGATGTTGACGATTTCTTTCCGCGACGTCTATCAAAATCGAATCTGCTACGCTTTTTGCCCGAGATCCCGATTTTCTTGCAGATTTGAATAAAGGCATCATCAATCCAAAGTGCTACTTGCGTCCGCTAGCAAGGAAGATCGATCGTGCTCCAAAAAAGAAACGAAGGGACCAAAGGAGTGTAAAATTTATATATATATATATATATATATATATATCATTTATATATATATATATATATATAAATTTTACACAATGATATATATATATATATATATATATATATATATCATTTTGCAATGGTCTGTTAACTAGCGACGTTGAAAAAGAGACGATTTAAAAGTGAACGACGACTTCGATGGCAGTAAATCTTCAGCAACGTTCGTGATTGAACACAAATGGCACCGTTATTCTACGGTATTATGTGTACGCACCAGCCAATCAATGGAACGCGCTCACCAATTGGCCGCGGGCTAAATGTCGACCAATCGGTCGTATCAACTTCGTCGATTAATTCGAGAGAGAAACGCTTGAAAACTGTGTAATCGTCGCCGACCGAAAACGAATGTATCAGGCGTAAGCAAAAATATTCTACTTTTGGTAGGAATAATATATTGAAATAATCGCGAGTTTAATATCATTCTACTAATAATTTAGTAGAATAATAGATTAAAATAATCTCGCGATTTCTCGAACTTTTCGGCGACTGAAATTTTTGTGACAAAAATCGTCGCTGTTTGATTAAACTGTCTAGACAATTTCGGCAAGTAAGGTTTTTTTATTGAATTGAATTGAATTGCGTGAAGAATGTTAAATAAACTGTTTTTACTGGCTACTGTTTAGTGCTTATTTTTAAGTTGGACATATCTGAATTCCAACTTGTTTTAAAAGTTGAATATTCGCGTTATGTGTATACTAATGAAAAAAAAAAAACGCGCACTACATTTAACGTGAAATATAAAAATCACAGAAGACAGAAACGTAAAGTACTTTCGAGAACTTAGTACAGTATCTATTGTAAAACAAAACTCCATTTATTAGAACGAAATTTTAATTTAACAATTAACTGTGAACTCATCTGCTAACTAGAACATAGCTATATAACTCCAACTCTAAAAATTGTCTGTCCCCTGACTCAGATAAATAGATAAACTTCATACTGTACAATATAACAAAAATGAAAAAAAAATAAATAAATAAAATCTCCAAATTACCAGTAAAAAAATTGTCTCTTTTTAAAATCATCCCCTTTCGAACAATAGCGATCGATCGTTAGTATAAAGGCACAGGAGGTGGTGCAACTTGTTTGGAGAGTCGATAATAAATAACCACCGTTTAACGTGATATACGTGAATACCAGCCAGCCAGCCTCGACGAATGGCGTGGAGCAAATGGTTCAAGGTGGAGTCGATAAAAATTCACTAGAGCCCGATTATTGGCCAGCGATTACTCATCCAAGATATCGAACACCACCTCTAGAAGTCAATTTCCGATATGCTCGTGAATCGTTCGCATAATCTCTGTATCGTTGTTTACGCACAGCCTCGGATATACCAGTCGTTCGACCAGGATCATCGCTTAGGATACCTAACGCAAGTATGCAACGATGAAAGACGATCGAAATCGTTCTCGAAATCGTGCAATTCGGGACGAATCGACGATTCAGCGGACGGAGTCTTTTTATCAAGAGACAATGGTTTATTGGCTGCCATTACCAGACGACGCCACACGATTATCCGCATGGAAATATTTTCACCGAACGCAGGAGAGATTATAAATCGCGATACAAGCGTTTTATACCGTGTTGTTGTCGTGCTGCGCCGATTAATGCACGTACTTATTGCCTTTCCGATCGTGTTTGTCTTTCCTGTAAATCACGTTTCGAGGGATCTTTTCTGGTAATTAAGGGGGTTTGAACCACTTGCGGCTGGCAACTGACTGCGGACCATAACGAGTGACCAAACCGTACACATTATATAATTTCGTTTTCCTTTGGCCAGAAAACTGGATAGAAATTATTATTCAAGTAATAAATTTATTATTTATTATTTACAAAATTATTATTTAAGTAATAAATTTATTATTTACACAATTATTACTTAAATAATAAATTTATTATTTATTATTTACAAAATTATTACTTAAGTAATAAATTTATTATTTACAAAATTATTACTCAAGTAATAAATTCATTATTTATTATTTACAAAATTATTACTTAAGTAAAGTAATAAATTTATTATTTACAAAATTATTGCTTAAGTAATAAATTTATTATTTATTATTTATAAAATTATTATTTAAGTAATAAATTTATTATCTGTTTTGCCTATTTTGAATACACTTGAGACTGAGAAAATATTACAATTTTGGAACAAAAAATTCGCAAGAGGTTAAGCGTCGTTTTCATGAAACGGTGTGATTCTGCTGATTTTGAACCTATATGAAGTAAATATTTGGATAATAAAAAGTTAAGAATTTTTTTTTTTTTGGTAAAAGAGTGTGACTGAAGACTCAAGTCATTCTTATTTTTAGCATTTTCTTTTTTTTTCTTTCAATTTTAACAATCGTTTCTAACTTTTGCGAATCACATGCAAAAAGACTCTGATTGTTCGCGTAAAAAGGCAGAAAACTCTCCCTCGGGGCGAAATCTTAAAAAATTGAAAAATTTGAAGAGAAGGAAAAAACTTTTCTACTGTCGTTTTCTATGTTTCTTTCTCTCTCTTTTTTTTTATTTTTGAACGAAAGAACGAGATACGCGACAGAATGTGGACGACAACGATAACGTCTCCTCGCCATCGAGAAAAGAAAGCAACAAATTACGTCACCTTGTTATTATCGTTTCACATTGTAACAGCGTGAATGAATTTGACGCCGCTCGGTTGCTCGCGATCGACCGCTTCCACGAAATCAAACCTCCCGTTTCGTTCGAGATTACGCGCAAATTCGCATTCCATGCGAAATAACCTAGCGCAACAAACCTTTTCGATCATATTATTCAAGTCCGTATATCACTGTCTTCCGCAAAAATCGAAATATGATTCTTCCTTTCTTTTTTCTTTTTTTTTTTTTCATTTCATTGACTAGAGGGTTTCCAAATGTTCTCCTCGATCCTGTTCAATTTTCTTTTTTTTTTTTTTTATTGAGCTCGTTGCGCAATTCAAAGAAAAGTAAGGAAATCAAATGAAGGTTAATTTAAAGCGTACGAGATATGGATTGAGTCAAGGTATAAACTACAATGAAACAACCGCGTAAATACAGCCCGACCCCGTGCCATCGAACAGAGTTAATTACTCTTTTGTCGTGTGCCATGTTTGAGAACTTTGCAAACACGGGCAAACCGTGCGTGTATCTAAGCGCGCGACGCTTGAAGATATTTGTATGTAGCTCGAGCTTGGCATAATTAATTCAAAATTAGAATCTTACGGGCTTAATCAAACCGGATGACTACCTGGCAATATCGAGGATCCGCGATATTCCGTTCTTGGAACGGAGAATTTAATCTCGACTTCGAGAAAAAAACGCGAAAACAAACAATCTTTAATGTGAAGATCTGTCCATTTTCTTGTATCGTAAGTAATTGGTTAGCATTAAATGTTTTCGTATATTTGTCAAACTGTATTATAATAAATTTTAATGCTACTTGTCTTCGAATCTTGGCTGTTAGTTAAATTTGGATATCGGGCGTAAGCACTTCAGTTCCTTGCATTCATCTTCAACGCTTCGGTGTTGCAATATTATTAGCTCGATGAAATATGCCATTAAACAATATGAACAAGGCCTCAATCTCGTCGATATACTGCAAGTAGGCGATCAATTTTTTTTTTTTTTTTGTTAAGACAATTTAATCACGTGGAGATTCGAGTTATTATTAATGCGATGAAAACGGTCCAAGGTGAATCGAGTGTGCATCGAACTACAGATACTATCGTATTGTAACATGTAATAAATAAATTCTCTAATTCTCTAACAGAGTTCCCTAATGATTTAACAGTGTTGTCATTAATGATCGATGTTATTATCACATAGAACTTCCGTTTGCTTTGTCATTGAACTCATCGTTATTAATACTCGTCACACTCGATGAAAAATTCACTGCAACCTCGTAACGAAAAAACCTTTCTGCTTTCGCACTTTAAACCTTTCTGCTTTCGCACTTTCAACTTCGAACGTTTCTACAAACACTGACTTTCCGACATTTTCATCGTGACTGAATCCGCTGTGTTACTAAAGAAGCTTGAGGTCTCGTTGCAACGAGATCTCTCGAAATTTGTCGTGTTCGACTATTCTCCGGGAGGTTCAAAGTTCAAAGTAGCGACTACCGCATAACAAATGCACGTTAATTCAATTGTCCAAGAGATAAGCAGATGTTCCAATATCCACGTGCTCCGTGTAACAAAGACAACGATAACAGCCACCTTTGTGTGTTTCTCTTCGGAGACGTTTTCCATTGTTCGCGGCGGATTTTCGCAATCACGGTGCGCGCGTGCAATTTCGATTATTCGTTCTCGGTTTTTCGCTGAAAAACAGAGAGACACACACACACACACACGTGCATATACACACAGAGGGCACGGCGATAGCAGGAGATAAACGGAAGCGGAGAAAGAAAGAAGAGAGGCCGAGGAACACGCGGGCGGACACGACTTGGTGAACTGCATATACGACGCGCGCTGCCGCCGATACAGTAACGTCATTCATCGCGGAATATATGGAGAACCCAGCCGCTTATCTATTCGCGCAAGAAACAATGTACTCTTCGTACATTGCGTTACAATGCAAGAGAATTTTCTCTCTCCGTTGAGAAAAAAAAAAAGAAATCAAAGCAGAGCGCAGAAGAAATTCGCCGCGACAGCGACTTGGCTCTCACTTTGATTTACATGTATACGGTGTATCAACGAATGTTTCCTTCGGGAAATTATAAATATGAAGAGCCGAACTAGCGAGACTTCAAATCGCTCTTGAAGAAATATTTGTTAATCGCAAAATAAAGTGACAACTCTGAAATGTTAGTTTAGCGTCTTCAGCCGCTTGCACTGGCAACTGATTGCGGACCATAACGAGTAACCAACCAGTACCGTACGCAATAATTCGTCGCTTTCACTTTTGAACTCGTCGGTATGATATCACTGGATATAAATTATTATTTAAGTAATACATTTGTTGTTTATAAAATTATTAAATAATAGATTTATTATTTATAAAACTATTAAGCAACACATTTATTATTTATTTTGCCTATTTTGTTTTACTTGAATATATGTACTTAAACTGAGAAAATATTGCAATTTTAGGACAAAAAATTCTCGACGTGCGTCATTCCAGAGCAAGAGGTTAAATACTCTCCTGCAACCGATTTCTAACTACGCTGTACATTCTACGAACAAATTCATTCGACATTACTCCTTCAATCTAATAATAACCAACAGACGTGAATATTCTGTCGATCTCAAAAGAAAATTATTAATAAGTGATACATTAAATTACAATTAATTACCACTATGCTATTATCACACTCCTTCAATGAAATGTACAATGTACCTGCTTCGATAATTCCATTATTAAGCATGAAGCGAAAGAAAATATTTGTTTATTCTGAGCAGAAATTGGTATCGATTCCAAGAGCAACAAGTGTTAAATTTCAAAATCACACATGCATTATACACACACACACAGGTGAATGTACGCATCTATATACGTATCCATTGTATTATATCTATATATGTATATTCTAACGTCGCGGAACAAACAAGCCAGCCAATATTCCAAAGACAATATCAAACGGTACCAATAAGTAGAAATTATACACGCCGACAATCAGGAGGAAAAACAAAGAGGACCCTCTTCGCCGATTAACAAACAAAATCGACGAACAAGACTTCGGGAAATACTCGGGGCCGGTTGTTCATTCGCGTGGTGTAAATATTTGCTCGGAAGCAAATCGGTGAAGAGCACGGGGGCGCGTTGCGGCCTCGATTTCATCGGGGGCGGCGGAATCGATTGAATGGCCTCCGCTAAAAACCCTTTTCACGTCGAGAATCTTTTGTCCCAAAATTGCAATATTTTCACAGTTTTTTAAGCATAGATCCAGGAACAAAACAAACAATAAATTTATTACTTCTTGGTAATTTCTATCCAGGGATATACCGATGAATTCAAAGAGTAGACGAATTGTTTTATGTAGACGGGTTTGGTCACTCGTTATGGTCCGCAATCAGTTGCCAGCCGCAACTGGTCAATCCTTTACACTCCAAACGATTTTTCAATTATTATTATTATTATTATTATTATTATTTGTAATTTAAAAATAGTGTGACACAATGTTGTGTGATAAAAACTGACGTCGAGACACAAAAAGAAGCGTGAAGGGTTGAAAGTAACAAGATGCAGAAGAATGAGAGATTTAAAGAACAATTGTTCATGTCGTTCACGCATCCAGTGAAATTTCATATATGGATTTCTTTGACACTAAAACCACCAGCCGATATCAGATTTTTTATTCTCTCTTTTTTTTTTTAATTAAAACATACAAGTTCTTTGAATAATATAATAATTGAAGGGAATTTTTATTTCTTCAAAAAGATCCTTTCAAAGCGTTTAATCTGGAAAGTAGTTGCATCCCGCTATTCTAGGATTTTTGAAGATATTTTCAAGAGTTCAGAACAGGAAAGAAGACAGTGAAATTTATTAGGAAGTATGTATTGTTTTTTGTTTGAATTTCTGTACTTGCCCGAGTCCCTCAGAATCTACCACCATGAAGGGATTAACACGAAGAAATGCTGTATACAACATGTGGTCTTTGATCTTCTCTAAATAGGATCGAGTTACGTTTCTGATGTTCAGGATTGGTCGGATTATCGATATTGCTCGCAAGCTTCTGTAAATTAATTTATCACGGAAGTGACTCTGTTTTATATCCTCGGAATGATTGGCAAGCCGTCACGGAGACTATCAATGAAATTTTCTTACCCGTGTCATGTGTAATTGAGAGTTTAAATTGCGCCGCACAACAATATCGTAGATATTCAAATGTTTAATATCGAACAGCTACTTAATTTTGAAACAAAAATTGAAAAATCTGCTTTCAACTAATTTAATATTTTTATTCTTCTCTTGTGTATAGGTTACGAGCCAAGTAATATATTTAATATATTTTTCAGAATATATTTTTGATATATTTTTCAGAATTTTCGCAATAATGAATCATTACAATATATAGAGTAGATAATATTTGCTTTAACGATAAATTAATACGGCCATTCGATCGTTGCGATTGGTTTTCGAACCTAGCACAAAATCAAACGCAAAAGCAACGTCGCTTTAACGCCTGATCAATTTAATAAATTAATCAATATTTATCAGGCTGCGCGGCCGTTTTAATCATTTATTCATAAAGTCGGGCATTATGTGTAATGAGCAATAAGTCACTCAGCCCATAATATATACAGATTTATGTAACATTGTACTTTTGTAAATTATGAAGCGATCAAACGATAAATCTAGTAAAAGCAGTCTACAATTTTAGAACATTGTGTCCTCTTTACAAGATCATCTGAAATTTCAAATAGCCTAAAGAGAAGAGAGAGAGAAGAGAGAGAGAGAGAGAGAGAGAGAGAGAGAGAGAGAGAGAGGAAAAGAATTTGCTATGCCAATTGATCGAATTCCTGTTTGGTCTGTCGAGTACGGAAGCATTCTACTACAAGTTCAAGACCAGCATTCGAAAGACTGTTGAAGCTCTTTGTTTCGCATATAAATGTTTAAGATATTTCGTTTTATCTCCGTAGCTACGTGAAAGAATAACGTTTAAACATCTTGGGTTTGGATTCTGTTATTCCACGGTTTAGCATACACCGGTGTCTATCTGTGCATATACATTCTCCTATTGTTCAAAGGAAGTTCGTGCTGCAAATATAATTATTTGAACATTCAATCTCAACTTCAAAAATTAGGTTTCTAGTTGAAATTACCAATCGAACTGAATCACCTCTTGTTACAGAAGAAACAGGTGTTTTCCAAATGAATTGGTATTAAATTAATATTAAGATTCAAATCTAGCCCAAAATGAACAATCATTTGAAAATAATTCATTTTAACTGTAATGAAATAACTAAAATATTATACAAACTAATTAATTTATACAAAGTAAAACTGAATAATTTATTTTAATATCTCTACCATTGCGAAATAAATTTTTTTATTCTCATTCGAAAGCCTGCTGGCCCACATTTGGTGGCGATAGTAATTTAAATTACTCTCGAACGGAATCTTCCCAGAAATAAAGCCTCCAGTGCAATTTTATTATTGTCCTAGGTTTCCTACGAATTTGAACCACGAAGTATCAATTGGTACCAAGAATTTAGATAGGATCGCGATACGTCTGCCGCTCTTTCCCCTCCGATAATTATTTTGGTGGCCAAATTATTATTAACGTTATCCACGTGTCGGAGTTTCGCAACGCAGCCTGCGAAGCTAGCCAGAGAACAAAGACGCATTTCCTTTCGTGAAAACGCGAGAACGATACTCGAAACGAAATAGCCGTCGCACACCGACCGCCACACATCTGAATTCATTTCGCGCATCCGCGGCCACGAAAGTAATACGTGTCGGGTCTAAAGTTCAGCCGAACAGTAACAGGCTCTCTACCGGCCGTGAATCACGAAAAAATCGTCGCTCATCGCGTTAGGTGACGCCAGTACGCTCGACGCGCGATAAAAATGAATGTCCGCAAAGTTGCGAAATTTATAAATCAATCTCTCTCTCTCTCTCTCTCTCTCTTTCTCTTTCTCTTGGATAAGTAAGAAATAGCCACCGCACTTAAGGTTAACCTCTCGCGCCGGAATCATGTGCCACGCACGTCGAGAATTTTTTGCTCCAAAATTGTAATATCTTTCCAGTCTTAAGTATATTTAAAGTAAAACGAAAATAAAAGGCAAAACAAACAATAAATTCATTGCTTCTCAATGATTTTTAATATCCATTGATACATCGTATGATACATCGACGAGTTCAAGAAGAAAGCGATGAATTATTGTGTACGGTGTTGGCCACTCGTTACGGTCCGCAATCAGTTGCCAGCCGCAAGTGGCCAAGACACGCGCTTGCGATTCAACGTTCTCCGAATTATTTACAACAATCTGTCGGAAGTTGTTCATTAAACAATAGGCCGACACGGGGATTTTTATTGGGAAATAAATTGCGTGATTTATTGTCTATTAATCTGAGTAGGATGGACGATGCGAGAATATAGTTTTATAGAATGAAATTAAACAGAGTTATAGGTTTCAACTTGTTCTTCTCGGGTCCAAGTTAGTCGAAATGAGTTGATCCGTTTTTAGTAAATACTTCAAAGTGTAGATAGTTTCTTTTAGATATTTAGATCTCGGTATTTATTTCGTGCTTCCTCGTGAACGAAGAATTTTAGAATTTGAATGGAAACTATCCGACGGGAATTTCAAAAGTTTTTAAAAATTGAAGTAGAAAAAGAGAGACAGATTTACCACACGTTCCATCTCTCTCCGTTAAGACGTAGCAAAGCTGAGCAACGTTTATCGAGTGATAAATTTCGAAGGATGTAAATGTAGAATTTAATTGCGTTAAATTATATCAAAGAAAATGCAATAGTAGAAGACAGTAGAAAGCTCACTTTTATTTCTCACACTGTTGTACCTGTTACCTTTTACTTTACTTCTACATTACTTTTACTTATAGTATCCTACAAGTAGATGAGCAAAAGGCAAATTCGATTCATAAGACGTAGACGATAAAGATTGGTTACAAGAGTAGAAAATAAGAAAAATGCAGACCCATTGTAAACCGGAAGCCATCCTAAGCCATAAATAAATAATAATTGCGTTAAATTGATAAGGACGTAGGGACATTCACCTAATTAAAGAAGGAGATTTGTACTGCAAGAGTGACTGATACACACCACGTTCTACCGAAAAAAATAGGTGATATTTTCACGGTTGGAACGCGCATGCGTGGAATGCACACGCGTACGTTGAACACAACGCGCATTCGGCTATGACCGCACGCGCTCGCGCGCGCACGCAGTCGTATTTACGAAGGCACACACGCAGAAATCACGTGTAAGTAGCAGTCGACTTTGTGAATTCTTAAAACGGAGAGACTCCTATCATCGAGGAAATATCGACGGGAACGCAATCTAACGTCAACATCATTGCCGAAGTACACGGTATCGTTACGTTTTCCGAGTGTAATCACACGGTCAAAGTACACTCAACCATCGCGTCGCGCTCTACATTTATCATCCACCGTAAAAATGTTGGAAACGATATTACTAAATGTAAAACTGTCGGACGAATTTCCAACGAAAAACAACGAGATCCCGCGAGATTTTTCGCAGTATTCGCGTATTTCACGAGCGTGCCATACGTGCTTTTGAAACAAGTGTAAGGGACAGACACGGATGACCGCCATTGCCGAAATATGTTACAGCATTCAAACGAGAGGAACGCTCGCGTTACGACGAATGTGAAATGCGTCGTGAAGCATCAAACAGCGTAGGCTTCTCGCACGAGGCGAGATCTAACGAAGCGTGTTTCAATTTATCGACAAGAGTCAAGTAGTCGCTGCCATCCCAGTTTGGGAATATAGTAGGGGAAAAACAAAAAAAAAAAGAAGGAACGAGCGTGCGCGCAATTGACGGAACGAGGCCGTGAAAACCGGGAAAAAACGAAAATCCGCGCTGACAAAGAAAAGCTTACCTTTGAACGTATTCCGGACGAGAGTCATGCTCATATTCGCGTGAGCGCGAGCCAATGCTCCCCGTGGTACGTCTTGCGTTTCTTCGACGATTCCGCCAGGTTGAATGGTTCGGCGAGAGCCGCGGCGTGTGTTGCGATCCCGTTCAGGAGTTCGTCCAGCGCGATCTGTGACGTTTCAAGGTACAGCGGCGACACATGGTTATACTCTTCTTCCCCGTTTCCTCGTCGGTTCGTTCGACGTGTAACGATAACGCGCCGCCGGTACGAAGTGACGATGATAGCCGATGATAGTTGCAGCGTCGAGGAGCATAGAGACCGATACGAAATGGCAATGGGCCTCGTTCTGTTGCCCGCGTTCGTGCAACAGTTTAATCGGCCGCGACGGAGAAAAATGGCCAGGCCGCGTTGCGTTGCGTTGCGTCGCGTCGCGTCGCGTGCGTTCGTCACGACTGCTCCAAGCGTTAATTCACATCCACCAGCAACGTTCCAGCGCGCGGCTGCTCGACATCTGTTTCTCATTCCATTCTTCTCGTCTGATGATAAATTATCGATTATCTTCGATCGTGGACAAGATTTTGATCGTCAACGAGGCGATTGGTACGGAGATCCGGCAATACACGACTCCAGCACTCGACGCGGCCGCGATCATTAAAAGCGGCCGTGTGTCACTCGCGCGCACCACAACGAGTTCAACGAAACACGGGAATGTTGATCACGTTTCTTCTTCTCTTCTCGATGTGAAATAGACGAATGGGGAAGAGTCAAGTGCCGGACACGCACACGGAAGGGGGGTGGGGAGGGGGGGGGGGAGACGTAGCAGAAGGAACGACAGAATGATAACAGGGACAGAGAGGTGAGAGGTGGTAAGAAGAGAGAGCGGTCCCAAGAGGCGAGGAAAAGAGAGAGGTTATGTGCAGACGACGACAGGAGAAATTCCAGCGGGCGGCAGGCGCGCCGAGGTCCACGGAGTACAGTTCGCGTCCGTTCCTTCGTTCCCCTCGTCCGATAAGTGACGATTCCACGACGATGATTCGAGAGGACCGATTGGGTGGGACAGGCGTTTCAGCCTCGTTGAATCTTCGACGTCCCGTTTCGCCGCCGTGTATGACGATCACCAGTGTATCTTGTGAGCCTTTCCGCTGGATTTCTTCGAACCGCGGCGAAAGAACAACACGAATATACACGGGGGTAATGAAATTTCCTTTATAATTCCCTTACGTCACAAGGTAATACGCATGGTATCATTCATTCGTCTTTTAGAGGCGGCGTTCGACTCGGATCCACACAAAGAACCTCCCTCCGACGATCACCCGCCGGTTTTCTCTGCGTTGCTGCTGCGTATCTTCTTCCGATGGTTGTTTGAAGGATCGCTCGACGTCTCGAGGTGCGTATCCGAGTATGAGTATATGTCGAGGAACGTATTTAAGGTATGGGTGCGATGCACTGCGACGGCTTCTCAATTAATCACACTATGTATCTCTCTCTCTCTCTCTTTCTCTCTCTCTCTCTCTCTCTCTCTCACTCTCGCTAACTCTTTCTCTCTTTCTCTCTGACGAACAAGGATAAACGAAAAGAACGACGAAAGACGAACGTAGGAAGACAGCGCGCACCGGTTATATCCTTGGGAGCGATTCGTGCGGAAAGCGATACGCTGTTCTTCTTCTGCCACCACCTCCACCTCCGCCGCCTTCTCCTTTTCCACCGATTCTTTTCATTCGCGTACGCATACACGTTTTCCCACGCACCGAGGCAAAAGAAACCACACACTTACGGAGAGAGAGGCCGGAGGGAAAGAATAGCGAGGGAGAAAGACGGAGAAGAAGAAAAGGAACGAGGGAAGAGCGCGACGGTGATCGGGAAACTGATGCTAGGGCATCGCAGAGAGCGGGCAAGGCAGAAATGTCGGTGTTACTACCAGCTTGGAGTAGCAAGCACCGGTAAAACACGGTCCTAACTAACACACATGGAGACAGATTGGGGACTGCTGCTCCGGAGTTTACTATAGGATGGGACGGATGGTGATGGCGGCCGTAGCGGAGCAGCCACCGCCCCCATGCTTCTTCTCTCTCTCTTTTCGTCTCCCCTGTCTCGTTCGACCGCCGCCCCCACTACCGTCTACCCCGCTGCCGATTCCCACCACTTCTCCGCTGCCAACCCTCCCCCTCTCCCTCCCACGACCCCGTAACCGTTCCAACCGTACTCCTATTCTCCCCTCTATGCGTTATGATGGACACGCTGGAACCCCCCACCACTCTGTACAACTTACCCCCTTTCTCTCCCACTACTCTCTTCTACGCCCGTTTCTCTCCACCACATTTCCTCCTCTTCCTCTTACTCTACACACACACACACACACACATACACACATGTACACGCAGGTCTCCGCTCTTCCCTGGGCTACGAGATGTTATCCTCGAGCGACTCGTGCGTACTATATATATGTATTTGTCGCCACATCCCCTACCTGCGTTGGCCGCAATCAAGGTCAGGAGCGTAACCGATCGGCGCCCCGCGCTATCGATTCCACGCATCGTCGTGGTTTCATCACGACGACCACGACGACGACGACGACGACGACGACGACGACGACGACACAAAGGGAATAGCCAGAGGGAATTTGTACTTGCACAGCCGATTTATGGATCGCGGCGGAGATTCGTTATCGCGACGCATTCGTTCACCGGAAACCTGGTATCTTTTGGCTCATTGGCTCACGGACGTGATTGCCTCGTTATTTATCTGACGAAAGGAAGGATGCGCGTTGCGCCGATATTGTATTTACATCTATATACACCACATCCTCTGTTCGCGCATCCTCCAAGATGTGTGTACTTTGTTGAAACGCCGCTCGAATGGGGTGTGTAAATCTGCGGGAAACGTTGCCATCGAGTATATTCATGTCCAATAAATTCCCGCCGGCAATATCAACCGAGGAAAATCGGCTCGTTCGTGCAAGACGAAGGCGACGACGAAACGACGAGACGGTATTTGTCTCGAGCTGCTTCTTCTTCTTCTCCTTTTCTTTTCCCCTCGGATCTCGTTTTTATCGAAAGCTGATTTCTTTCTAATTTGTCGATGAAAAAAATTCAATATCGTTTCGCGATATGTTTATACATATGTCATAGTACGAGATACGTACATACATATTTTGCAACCACGTCGAATACCTCGAACTCTCTCGGGAAGGAGGGACACCGAGATAACCGCGTTCGGCGCAGCGCGTGGCTGTGTTATCTTCGTCGATTCCCTTGACTTTTCACCGCCCCGTGAAGGGTGTAATACGTTTCAAACGTAGACAAGACGCTCTTATTCGCGACGCGGCCTACGTAACGACGTTGCATCCGCATCGACGAAACTTTCCACTCGACCTCCTCGTCTCCTTGTCCTAGCAAGAATAGTTTAACGATAAACAGTTCCATCGCCGCGAAACCGGCACGTCACAGCGGCACGAAAAAAGTATCTGGTCCCAATACGTATATATTTTACATATATTTCTACAGTTTCATTTCCATCGTATAAAATATATATATATATATAAAGAAGTTTGTCAGTACGTTGATGCAAATACTTTTCGAAACCTTCTGTACAACCTTCGACCGATGTTGTACTTATTAACAACCCTGCAAACATGTCAGGCTGCGATTGTTAAACCGATGACGATCGATTTATGAAATAGAAATCGGTATGTTCGTCTCTAGCCTTCGTTTCCGGGGCCAAACGTCAGATAAACGTGCGCGCCGCAAGAAAGAGAGGACGCAGGAAAGCCCTCTTCCCTCCTCTCTCTCTCGGGTTAACCCGCTCTTGGGCTCTTGGTCCAACTACAAGGTAGCTTATCGTCGGCAACTGCACGATATTGACGGCTAATGCGTACGTACAGCCGCGACGAAAGCAGAGACGGCAAACCAGTGGCGGCAGTGTCCGATACTATTATTAGTGTGCAGCTGCCTGGCGAATTACTGAATGAAAGGGAAGGACCGCACTTCGAAACAATATCCGAAAGAGACGGGAGGCACGCCACATCGTTTAAAGCCAACCGACGACGGCCATCCACACGATTATTTAGAGCCAGATACTATACACACATACACACACACACACACGCGCGCACGCGCGCGCGATATTTACGTATGCGTGCGCGGCCATCCAACGAAGGCGTATAATAATCGACGCGAACCGATTGATTTGTAAATCAATGCCTGTTATTCCTTTCATAGAACGGAATTCAGTCGGACCTTGAATATTTCATGAATCGATCGGGGCATGAAAGTTTCATAGAGAAAACTTATTGTTCGAACGGAGCCAAGGTAGAAATGACCGTGATACGTGCACGTTATATTATTCTGAAAGTCATCTATCGCACGTTCGAACGCGCGTTCTCTCTCGTATCGGGTTACGAGAGAGAAGTACAATTATTTAGCGTCACGTCGAGAGCGAGAGCGAAAGGTTAGAACACCGAGTCCGCGCACACCACAGTCGCGAGCGCGCCAACGTTGATTCACACACGAGCAGCGAATTGTTCGTGAAAATTAATTTGTGAGATGGTCATACGTCTATTTCAGTCTCGAGTCACATGGAAGAATAAACACGTACCGTGCGTGTCGCGCGTACATCTCGCGCTCGAGACGAATCGGAGCGAAATGTTCTCAATGAACAATTCTTTTCTCGTACAGCGTCCACGTTGTTTCTCGTCTGCTATAATTTTGCGTCAGGAAAATTCATTTCCCTTACTCCTCTCTCTTGAGTAACGTGAAAATGTCTTGCGAAAGAAAAGAAAAGAAAAAAAAAAAAAAAAGAAAAATGAGGATGTAGCACGCGACAGAAGAGTACGAGCGAAAAACGGATCATTGTACACAATTTTTCTGGTGTTCCAGCGTTAAACGAGAAGCGTCGGACTGCGATCGTTCAAACCAGCGAAAGCATAGCCGGGACCATCTCCATTCAACGAGTACTGGCAATTAGAGCCAATAGTTTGCCGACCCCTTCTCCCAAAGGTCTCGTCTCGAGGTGTTGAATTTCTTGGTATTTCACCAGTCGGGCCAGCATTCTCGACAGAACGCTCTAAATCAGCAAGAACACTTCCTTCAATCGTCGGTCTCACCCCCACACGACGTTTCGAAAACCTCGAGAAATTATCCACCGCTTCGATCAACCCGCTCCAAAGTTTCTCTTTACAACGTACAGTTGCTACGAGAGATACTTGCAACAACATTTGCGTGCCAACCCAACGTATTTAACCCCTGGTTCGCGGACCATAACGAGTGACCGTACCGTGTACAACACTTCGTCGCTCTCTTCTTCTCTCGAGCTCGTCGGTATGATATCACTGGATAGAAATTGTTATCCAAGTAATAAATTTATCATTTGTCTCGCCTGATTTACACTTAAATATATTTAAAACGAATGAGAGAATGTTTCAACTTTGGGATAAAAAAATCTTCCACGTGCGTTATTCCAGCGCAAGAGGTTAAATCTTCATCGATACTATTGGCGGGGGAGGTTTTCTGGACGTTTCGCCGGGGGTGTGTTATTTCTATCAATTTCGAGAATTTTCTTTTGCAAGTGAAACCGGTGCTGCATTATATGAATATTTCCGGTTTTCTTGAAAGTCTCGAACGCGAAGTTTGTTGCCACTCCGTTTAATCTTTGTCTCATTTAACGCGCCCGTGGTTACAATACGCGTTTTACAATACAATTGCAACAGTTATACAATTCCACAAACATTCGAAACACTACCGAAGACTTGCTTCATCTTTGTAATCTCGAGGGGAGAACGAAATTTCAAAATTCTTACAACTTCTTGTCAACTTCAGTACTTTCATGCACCGTCGTAGAGAGAGAGGTAGCACGTGGGATGTCAAAGATTCTCGGTCGAGAGAGTGCAAAATGAATTGTCATTGCTCCGGTGGTGTGAGAGAAGCGAGGAGAGGGTGGGATCGCCCTCGGTGGATACGGCACTGCGCGATCTCCGGCGTGGCGGGTCCAGCAATGACGCGGAGATCACCGAGCGTGTCCGAATTCGGCCGACGTTGATCGAGTGGGAGTCGAGCGTGGCCGGTGGTGGGGGGTGGCTCGTCTCCTCGCGAAAGGGGAATTCCCCGATGCCGGTGCGGTGCGGTGACCACACCGTGTCCCTTTTTGTTGCCGCCCATTAGGCGCCACCGCGGCGTGATTCGCAACCGTGTTTCTTTATCTTCGCCGTAGCCAAGCTAGACCTCTCTGCGAGAACGCGACCGACTGCACGCGCGTTCTTGCCTATCTTTCCACCCTTCTCTCTCTCTTTCTCTCTCTCTCTTTCTCTCTTCCTTTTCTTTTTTTCTCCCTGTCCTTCTCTTCCTCCCTTCGGACAATAGTGGAGAATGATTCACCGTAGGTGAATACAGGCGTTGGTACAACGTTTCCGATCTCTTCTGTGTAGCGTACGCGCGGAGATAAGTCGCGCCGCGTGCCACGTTTCGCGTTCCGTCTCTTCTCCTCCCCTGCCGCGCGTTCCGATCACGTTTCGACTTTTGAGTCGTGCGTGTGAGAAAGAGAAAGAGAAGGCAGAAACACATTTTCTTTGCAAAGATTCAGACAAAGAGGAACCTTCCTCCTTCTTATTCCGATCTTGCACGCTTTATGGAAGATATTTTAGAATGGGTATTTCTGTCGCGTGTATTGTTTCGTAAAGATTTATTTTCGGCGTGTGGGTACGCACCTTTGGCCTGTAGGTTTGTTGGCTGACTTTCGTTTCTATTATGTAGCTTTATCGAGCAGTGAAACGTTGCGATTACTCGGAAAATTCGTTGACAGAACAATAGTGAGATATTTGTGTATATATTGTTATTCTAGAAGCCAATGAAAGATATTTGATTTAAGGGGTCAGGACAGTTTAAAATTTTCAAAAAAATCGATTTTTTTTTTTTAATAGTAACAAAATGCTCGTGTCTGTCAAATATGTACTTTTTTTTTTTTTAATTCGTCTTCCAAAGTATTCGTAATTCTGAAGCCCGTCAGATTGTTCTTACCCCCTTAATTAAAACAAGTGACGAAATTCTAATTCGAGTGAAATCCTTTCTTTCTCGACACTCGCCATGAATTTTTTGTACAGCGTAACGTATATACCTAATAAATAACGATACCTTCTTTTTTCTAATGGCATTCGAGAACTCGAACTCGAGGATTTATCTGACTTATCGCAGGTCGAAGATTGATATCTTCTGAGCGAGTATATCTACGCTTCTAACTCTAAGGCTGTATATTAATCACCGACGAATAAACGTCTACGTAACGAGGGTTCGATCCTTTCTTTTTTTTTTTTTTCCCTCTTCGGATCCATTCCTTTTTTATAAGTTCATTAAACCTCAGTCCCAGAGTTTCTTATCGCGATATATACCGGACCGAATTTTTATCTCTCGTGGACGAGATAGGTTAACTACGAAGTGTGGAAAAGCTAACTTGTTGTCTTACGCTTATTGTCTCACAGGCCGCTGGTCAATTATGTTTCACAGAGGAGACTGCGTTTCTCTTCTTGTCCGGACAATACGCTCACCGTTTTTCACGAACGGCCGACGCGTCGGGCTTCGCCTTCTCGCTTCTTCGTTGGATCCATCGACGAGTTCATTGCGATCAACTGAATTCACCATGATTTCTATGATTCGCGCCAATTAAAATGATCGCGAATTCCTCTTTTTTTAATAAATACAGAACCATTTTTAATAAATACAGACTACACTTTCCAGATCGCTGACGCGATTGCGAACAGAATCAGAGCGGAAGTTCAAGTTATTCTTCCTTTTCTGTTTTTTTACTTTACTTACTTTATATATATATATTTTTTTTTTTTACTATATATATATTTTTTACTATATATATATTTATATATATATATATATTTTTTTTTACTATATATATATATTTTTTTTTGGAGATGGTTATTAGGAAAGGAATCGAATCACAGAAATGTTTTTCAAAAGCAATTTTTTTGCCTGCCTGTGAAATTTATTAGAAATCAGTTATCAGAAATTAGTTTCTTTTATAAAAACATGAATCGATTGCCCCCTCCTTTAGAAATTTATTTCGTTTTTCAAACTTAAAACTTCTTAATTAGAAATCGTAGAAAATCGGAATTTTGTCTTTAGTCCCAATTACGAGTGACTTCAACTATCACTTATTTGACAATTCTTATTGCTCCTTTTTACCTATTTAGAAGGAAATTTTATTTTACCTATCGCGAGGAAATTGGAGGGAAATTTTCAGGGGAATTGGGATTTTTCTAACTTTCTCAAAACTACCAATTGTATTGTTGTCTGTGCTTTTCTTTCCAGCGCCGTATTGGTTATCCGTGTTTAAAGAAAAACGCAGAATGACTTATCGACGTGCCACGAAATCGTTGTTCTTTATCGTTTCTCCTGGAAAGCGTGCGTTTTTTCCTTTGACCCGCTCAAATTTCACCGTATCTTGCAACCTTTAGCCCGGCCACCTATACAACACCGAAACGTAAACGCCAAGGTTCGACAATTTGTCAGGACGAATGGAAACCGGCGGTTGCGTATACGTGCACTTGTGTACAGGCTGATTCATTTCACTGTCCAACGAAGTTTGCATATTCAATCACCAAGAGAGCAAGAGGGAAAAATTTCTTCCTCGCAAGGGACGTGCAATTTTCACAGATAATTAAAACGGGACGGTTCTTTTGTCACTTTTTCTTCGCTTCAGTCACTTCCTTAGAAGCGTTTGAGTTAAATTCTAAATTCCCTTCGATCTTTCTTCTATACCTCAATGAGAAAATAATGTTTCTCAACAACAAGTTCATTTACTTCGACGAAGAGAAATTTTACTTCTTTTCCCCTCTTTCCCACCGAGAAAAAGAAAGAACGACAGTCGACAAATATCTGCAGTAACAGAAATTATTCCTACGAACCAACTCCAACGAAACGAACGAATTTAAACCGATGTTAACTCATTTTTCCAAAAATTTTTCGTCTCGACGAATCACTTCGAGTCGAGATGAAGAACTCGATGCAATATCAAATCTGAACACGGTTCTCTTCGTTCGAAACCTACCAACCTTCCCCCCTCCGACTAAATCTCGTGTTACGTGAATCACCCTGTATATAGATATAGAGACATAGAGAAACTCGGCCGGATCTGTAAAACTGAAGGCTCGTGGACAAAAACCTGACCTCTCGAACAACTGTGCACCATGTGTGCGCCACTTGTGCGCCTCCTCTTCTCTCCCATTCTCTTTCCCTCCAATGGCCGGCCGATCCATCGCGCTCTCTTCGTTCCACGTTCTACGTTGCCGTTTTTCTTCGACCCGGTTCCACAGGCTTGCCGATTAATCAGGTATATATCACCGGCGAGAAAACCGTGGTCGAATGAAATCCACGCGAGGCGAGTACGACAGTGCTCTTGCCTTCCCCTAACTATTCGAGAGGAAGGGAAAATGGAACCGAGAAGACACGAACGTAAGAGGTCGGGAGATGTTCTCCGCTGCGAAACACCATCGTCGTTTTGTACCTCTGGTCTTTTTACGGTTAGAAACAACAACGGCCGATTCATGGTGCGGAGGTTATGCGATAACAATTTTTCTCAATAAGACCCGTGTAGTCAATGGACTCGAGATGTTGCATTCCTACTAAATATTCAAAATCTACTAAATAATATCCTACTAATTAAAAAAAATTTCTTTCATAAATTACATTAAATAATAATATACTACTAATAAAAATCCTACTAAATAATAAATCCTACTAATTAAAAAAAATTTCTTTCATAAATTATATTAAATTAGATTTAATTTTCCTTCAATGCAATCGAGATGCACAGGATGGGTCAGAAATCACCTACTGAATATTTAAAATCTACTAAATAATATTCTACTAATAAAAATCCTACTAAATAATAAATCCTACTAATTAAAAAAATTTTTTTCTACAAATTAAAATACAGAAGTTAAGTTAAATTAAATTAGATTTAATTTTCCTTCAATGCAGTCGAGATGCATAAGGATGGGTCAGAAATCACCTACCAGATATTTAAAATCTACTAAATAACATCCTACTAATAAAAATCCTACTAATTAAAAAAAATTTTTTCTACAAATTAAAATACAGAAGTTAAGTTAAATTAAATTAGATTTAATTCTCCTTCAATGCACTCAAGATGCACAAGATGGGTCAGAAATCACCTATTAAATATTTAAAATCTACTAAATAATATCCTACTAATAAAAATCCTACTAAATAATAAATCCTAATTAAAAAAATTTCTTTTATAAATTAAATTAAATTAAATTAGATTTAATTTTCTTTATGTTTTGATGTTTTATTAAATTTGAATTAAAAATTTTGGCCCAGCCTGTAATCTTAATTGTGAGACCTCGTTGAAAGTATAGTCACACTACGTAGTTGTTACATATTTATACACTCGATACTACACTTGTACTTATATTTTTGTACGCTTAATATTAATTGTTAAATTGTAAAAATGGTATTGATTGTTAAATCGATAAAAGTATCATTTCTAAAGATCCAAGGGGAATGACGTTTCAATGCTAGACGTTCCGATCGTTTTTAATTTAAAAGACGAGCATTTCCTACGATATCCTTACAATCTCTCGTAATTTCTGCCCTATAAAAAATATGGCAGTGCTACTGCAATCTCCGAATAAGAAGAGAAAAAAAAGTAAACTACAAATAAACCACCGAAGCGGAGGATCCGTTCGATCGAGGATTCCAGGAACCAGAACTAGCTGCGCGCTGCAAGAAGAATTCCGTTCAACGAAAAAAGCAAAAGAGAGACGAAGGAATCTTTTCCGAAAGACAAAAAAAAAAAAAAACCCAAGAAGAAACAAATCGAGAAAAGAGGGAGAGCACAGAGGATAGATCCGTCTGCTTATTGCCTTAATTTCTCTTTGTGTTTTTTAACTTTCAAAATATTCTGTCGGCTCTCTTTTTCATTCGATTTTGTGAAATTTATATAAGAAAATATAGGATATATAATATAAGTAGAAAAGAGAACCTGGAAATTAAATTTATTTCGACTCTTCGCAATTCGAAGCACGAAACTTTTCGAAACATAAAAATTTTTCGTACATCACTGCGAATACAAAACCAGGGATTGCGGATTTCTAGGCACTTTTTAAATTTTCACGAACACTATTGACGAAATGGAATTGGTAGGATAGAAAATTGCTTCTTGCATGTAAAGTTATAATTAATAATCTGCTTTGAATACTTTACATATTCTTACAGAATATTGCTCTTTTTTGCGGCTTCAAATTTTCCACAATATGCGTGAAAAACCACATATACCATCCTATCTATAGCCCGTTAAATTTTTAATTTACATCCTATAAATTATTTAATTTATCATGGGATGTAAATGAAAATTAAATTTAACTTCCCTCCCAAAGAGACAAAATTTTTAATTTACATCCTATAAATTATTTAATTTATCATGGGATGTAAATGAAAATTAAATTTAACTTCCCTCCCAAAGAGACAAAATTTTTAATTTACATCCTATAAATTATTTAATTTATCATGGGATGTAAATGAAAATTAAATTTAACTTCCCTCCCAAAGAGACAAAATTTTCCAACACACGTATCGCTGCACGTTCCAAGTACACTATCGTCCAACACAATATTTAAGGCTCGCAAACGATCTTCTATTTAACTTTCAAATGGTTCAAATGGTGTCCCTATTTACTTATCTGGACGTAATCGCCTCTATCGGCAGGATTTCTATTATAACGAGAGGGTAAACAAGTGGCTCGGTGTTGTCGATGATTGGCTCAATTGTAAAGGGAAACACACGGTAGCCAAAGACTTTTCTTCTGCCTATCTTATTTTGCAAGCGGTGCTCTCATCGCAAACAGAGAAACTCGAACGTAACAAATATTTGCCCCGCTACCCCTCGTCACATTATACCGTGTACCGTGCTTAACTTCGTTCGTGCCCGGACACGCTAGCCGTGACTTACTCGTCGCGTGTATTAAAAACCTCAGAACCCTCGGTTACGTCGTCACGACATTGCTCGTTACTTCAATTCGTGGTTGTTGACTGCGTGAGATTCTCACTCTGACGTATCCCTTCTTCGATCTGATTCATCTCCACTGCAAGTGTTTGATTTAAAAATTTTTACAATTAGAGCTGAAGTATAGAGCCTTTTTTATATATTCAAGATTTGTCAATTTCTACAAGCGAAAATAGAAATCTCTCGTACGTTTTTACACATTTCTACATATATTCGATTTTNTAAATTTTTACAACCAGAGCTGAAGTGAAATATTTATATACATTTCCTACACATTTTTGTATATATTCGATTTTTCAATTTCTACAAGCGAAAATAGAAATCTCTCGTATGTTTTTACACATTTTTACACATATTCGATTTTTAAAATTTTACAACCAGAGCTATATAGAAATCTCCTGTATTTTTATATATATCCGATTTTTAAATTTTTACAACCAGAGCTGAAGAGAAATCTCTTATACACATATTTCCTACATATTTCTACAAATTTAAATTAGTATTTGGTTGTGAGAATTATTAAATTTAGTAAATTGTAATTTTAAGAAACTTCAATTAAAGAAAATAATTTCATCTTTAATTTAAAATTAATAGAATAAATCACCTTAGGAATAACAGCGTTATATTCTTTTATAAATCTTATACAAAAAATATGATTGCGACCTCGATGTTGAATTAAGATAAATTTTGTATATACTCGATTTCTAAATTTTTACAACCAGAGTTAAATAGAAATCTCTCTTTTCACATGTTTTTACACATCTTCTAATTACTATATAAAAACCCTAGTTAATCGCAGGTGATCAGCCATTGCATTCTCGATAATTAGTTTACTCAATTTATATGCAATCTCAGAAGACAATATTACCTTCTATTCAAACCAGATTTTTATATTAAATTTTTATTCTTTTATTCTGAGAACGTGTTTTATATTGTGAAACGATAAGTTACATTTTCCATCATTTACTCAAAAAAAAAAAAAAAAAAAAGAAAAAATCCTCTTGCAAAAATCCTATAATCGTATAAATTTCATAGGATCCCAGGTCCCAACCCAGATCCCCCTGCCAATTACTATATTTCAAAGTTTCAAAGAACAAACTCTTTAACGAGAGAAGCAATAGCAGGCTCTGACGGTAATCAGATCAGTTTTCATAGAGTAGCCTTTTCGCTGCAACGCGTAACCGAATGTCCACGTTACTCTGTATAACCTGTCAGCCTATAAAGAGCGACATATTAACAGCCTGGACCTCGGTTCACGCCCATTGGGCCCACCGTTTCGTCGCTTTTATTTTAACCTCGTATGGTGGCGTACGGTCCCAGTCCTTCAACCGTTATAGCAGCTAATACACGCAGAAGCTCGACGAGGGTTCTGTACGATACCGAATTGATATCGAATTTGCGTGAATTTTTTTGCTGTCAGAACGAAAGAAGTATCGCGATGAAACGGGGATCGATCTTGACACTCCCGTACGGAGCAAAAAGTTTTCTGACGAGGAGAGATTCCACGTTGGAGAACGCGATATGTAATTTAACCTCTTGCGCTGGAATGACCTGCCACGCACGTCGAGAATTTTTTGTCCCAAAATTGCAATATATTCTTCAGTTTTAAGTATATTCAAGCGAAACAAAATAGGCAAAACAAATAATAAATTTATTACTTAAATAATAATTTTATAAATAATAAATTTATTACTTAAGTAATAATTTTATAAATAATGAATAATAAATAATAAATTTATTACTTCTCAATAATTTCTATTCAGCGATATCATACCGACGAGTTCAGAAAGAAAGCGACAAATTGTTGTGTACGGTTCGGTCACTCGTTATGGTCCGCAATCAGTTGCCAGCCGCAAGTGGTTAAATAGGGACCAGCTTACACTGGTTTGTAATGATTTTGTTTGCTTTTGAAATGGGATTCCTCACGAAGTAACGATATCTAGTAAACGATATTGCGAAGCCAGTACGAAATTATTTTTCTGGTGCACTCGAGTTTGAATTCACAATTGAAGATTTATTCTTAAAGATTTCGAAACTCGATTTAGCTCAGTTGAAAATACTGCTCATGCCCGAAACATTTGAATGAAACGTCGACATTAACGAAATTTTCTTCAGCTAAATAAACACTGTGACGATACGACCCTATAGAATTTTATATTAATTTATTTTTGTATTCAACATAAAATTTAAATTCGTATCTAGTTGGAAGAATTATTAAATCTAATAAGTTTCAATCTTAAAAACTTAAATTAAAGAGAATAATTTTAATCGTCAATTTAAAATTAATAGAATGAATTACCTTAGGATAATAACGTAATATTGTCTCATCTTTACTTTAACAGTGTATTAATTTTTCCACCTTTAGGTTCACTATCGGTTCTCTCAAAAGTAAAATCTCGTAACAACGTGATACATGCTTACACATGTAAAAACAAATCAGCCCCCTTCACAAAATTCCTTTTCCAAATTTTCACTTGGAAAAGCTACCTGTGCTTGAGGGATGGGATCCTGCGGAGGAGAAGGGACAGGAAGCAAGCAACAACCACCCATGGTGGCTCCGCTCTCGTCAGCACCATGTCGAGCAGAATGTTGCACAGACCGGTGGAGAGAGGAGAGAGAAATCGTGTTCCACAGAAAGGGAAGGTGGAGAAGCAAACGTGGAACGACAGTTCTCTTTCTCTCTCTCTTGACTGAGACAAAAAGTACAAAAGTGTGTGCTTGCTCTCGCGGTAGTTTACCTATGGCTCGACGCGGCAATAACGATGGTCGCCATATGGGCGACAGCCCGGGGGCCCAGCGCGAAAGAGCCTGCTTGCTCACCTTCCACCCCCCTTCCTCCTTCTCTCTCTCTCTCGTTCGCTCTTCGTTTACGTGCCCTTATGCGGGCCAGATTTTACGGGGCTAGGTACGTACGTGCGTACGTACGCGATTCGAAAAGGGCCACCACCATCGCGAGCCCCCCTCTCCCACCCCCTTAGGCGATGGAACGATTCTGCAAAAACGTGGCGGCGACGCGAGATCGCACGCGTGACTCATCGATAAATTCGAAGAGTGGCACGGCCAGTTCCCACGAGGAAATCTCGCTCTCCTACCTAAACCACGTGCCAACCTCTCATCTGGGGACACCGATTCTGCGTCCCTCTGTCTCTGACCATTGCGAACAGTTGGCTCATTTTCATTCGTTGCACGCGACGAAATCAATTTTTAGACGTTTCGCGTCTTGGTCTTCGAAAAAAAGATAAAGAAATCGAGATTTCGTAGAAGAAAGGTACCATTTGCAGTCGTTTGATTTTAACTTTGCAACGACGACTGCAGCGTCCATCGTCAAGGGGTTAATCTCTTGCGCTGGAATGACGTGCACGACGAGAATTTTTTGTTCCAAAATTGTAATATTTTTTCAGTTTTAAATATATTTAAGTAAAACAAGATAGGCAAAGTAAATAATAAATTTATTACTTAAATAAGTATATTACTAATATTTATATAAATAAATAAATATACTACTAATATTTATATTACTAATAAATAAATACTACTAATATTTATATTACTAATATTACTAATATTATTACTAATATTTATTACTTAAGTAATAATTTTATAAATAATAAATAATAAGTTTATTACTTAAATAATAATTTCTATCGAGTGATATCATATCAACGAGTTCAAAAAGAAAGCGACGAATTGTTGTATACTCGTTTGGTCACTCGTTACGGTCCGCAAACAGTTGCCAGCGCAAGTGGTTGAACGACCATTTCGTGGACCAAGCAATAGAGAACTGACCTGATAGTTGTGCTTTCTAATTTTGTTTCTTTCTTTCTGCTATTTTTAACAGTGAAATTATCAATGGACTGGAGCGTAAAATTTGCATCAAAGACTGCTTTATAATTTTAATTCAATTAAAACTGAAAAGGGGAGGAGACTGAACGATCATTTCGTGGACCAGGAAATAGAGAACTGACTGTTGTGCTTTCTAATTTTGTTTCTTTCTCTCTGCTATTTTTAACGATAAAAGTATCAGTGATTGGAGCATAAAATTTATACTCAAAAACTGTTCCTTTTTTTTTTTTTTTTGTTGTAAATTGAGGGGGCCGAAATATAACTTCGATATTGTATTTTTTTATTGATTATGAAATGATAATTGTGATAATAACATATTAAATTGTTTATTGAATCGAAGTTGAATGTGAAATTTAGATGAATCTTTCAAGATTTTGCAAATAAAGAGATGTGCGAAATTTTCTATTCTAATTTCTAAACATATGTACCTACGCGAGAGGCGCGTTTAACGTTGAAACGCGTTTCTGAATACGTAATTATCACCTAACGTTGATTTATCGCCGGCGTTTCGTCGATACCTCGACAACATATCAAAATTATTCAGGTCGCGCGCTGTTAGCTCGGACGTAGACACGGTGGGACCTGTTTCACACGTGTTAATTCCGTTTTATCGGAGATGCGATGTTGACGTTTCGAAATTTCGCGTTTTAACAGGGAAATAAATTGGGTCGAGTGTACATCCAGCGTTTTTATCCGCGCGAACTTGCAAATATCATTGGGAATGAAAAGGGAAGGATGAATCAGCTCGCCCTAAAATTTTGAAACACGTGGATGATGTAAAATTGAAATATCGAAGCCTGAGAGTTGATACAATTTGAAAATCAAATCGCGCACTCACTGAAAATCAAACGAGTTAGATGCAATCACATTCGTCAGAAGTTAATGATGAATCGTAGACGGAAATAAAGAAAATTAAACTAGTAAGTTACTCTTAAACCATTTTTGCATTACGAAGCAAAACATCCCGTGAGTAAACAAAGAATTAATGTTTATTAATATTAATATTAATATTAATAATAATATTTATTAATATATGGAAGGTAAAAAATCAATTAGTGCTAGTGACCCTTTATTGAAAACTATCAATCGATGGACAATTAATTTAAATAATAATGTTGTTTCAATGATATTTTTAACTATTATATGTTATAGTGATTACCTAATAATGATCGAACCGACTGAAAAGGTCATTTTCATAGCATAAATTATTCTTAATCAAAAGTAACTTACGCTGATTAAATTATGAGCTCACTGTGCAGTATTGTGTACTTTGTCTCGTATTCTGAGAATAGTGTAACATTTAAATCTGATAAATTATAACACACGTGGACACGTGCAATCGAAGTCAGCCGACATCGTCTCGAATTGTCGGATTTTTGAAATTTCCAATTTAAAAAAAAAAACACCAAATGCAACCGAGAATTTTTTGCCCCAAAATTGCAATATTCTCTCAGTTTCAAATATATTTAACTATAACCACATACACAGGCAAAACATCACAATAAATCTATTACTTTTCAATAATTTCTATCCAGTGATATCATACCTACGAGATCAAAAAACGAATTGTTGTATATGGTTCGGTCTCTCGTTATGGTCCGCGAACCAGTTGCCAGCGCAAGTGGTTAAAAATCCAAAAGAGAAATAAAATTTACGTATTCTGAGAATAGTGTAATATTTAAATCTGATAAATTATAACACACGTGGACACGTGCAATCGAAGTCAGCCGACATCGTCTCGAATTGTCGGATTTTTGAAATTTCCAATTTAAAAAAAAAAAACACCAAATACAACCGAGAATTTTTTGCCCCAAAATTGCAATATTCTCTCAGTTTCAAATATATTTAACTATAACCACATACACAAGCAAAACATCGCAATAAATCTATTACTTTTCAATAATTTCTATCCAGTGATATCATACCGACGAAATCAAAAAAAAAAAAAAAAAAAAAAAAAAAAAAAAAAAAAAAAAAAAAAAAACGACGAATTACTGTATACGGTTCGGTCTCTCGTTATGGTCCGCGAACCAGTGGTTAAAAATCCAAAAGGGAAATAAAATTACAGGATACATGCTCGCGACGATAATGATGTGACCGAATGTGCTCGGAATCGCTGTGCGTCGAGAGATTTTACAGTAGAGATTTTACAAAGGTGCTCGAAACGCGAAACGGTAATTGGAAGGGGCGCGTAAACGAGGTGCGAAGTGACCATAAATCTGTCCATTAGCCTCGTTACAATGGACACGCCGTGCCGTGTTTTATCGCGTTTCGACCGGTGGCCTCTTGTCGTAAAACAGATTTTTCGTCGATACGTGACGAATCGCGGCTAACGCGTATCGGCGACAAAGCCTCGATTTCCTCCGTGACGCGCGGCGCTCTACTATTCGCATGTCCTCCTCGGTAATTTTATCGCGTTCCCTCCCCCATACGCGGCGTCCATCAATATGTCCCGTAGGCATACCACGACCACGCACAGCCATCGATAGCCGCCTCTAATTCAATCATTCATACACCGACTGCCTGTTAATTATCGTGATTAATATTATTTCCTTTGCCGCGCATCTGCTGCAACAAAATCGATCGAGCTTTGATTCGTTCGATGGTCCGTTGACAGTGGGCATTATGTCAATCCGTTCGTGGTATCTCAAATGCTGGAGACGTGGTCGACACTGGAAATTACCAGTGATCAGTCGAGGCGAGGCTGACTTTGAAATATTTCTCCTCGAAAATTGTCAACAGCGTACGTTTAGTTTTACCGATGGTAACACGTATAATGAAATAGTAGGTTCAACACAAAATTTGGTGTGGTTATTAATTCGCGTAATTTAATTCTCGTGAAACAAGAAACGATTTCTGCGAAATTTGTGAGAAGTTTCAGAAGAGTTTAAAGAGGCGAGAGTGATTGAGAAGTAAAAGAATTGAATTTTCTTTTCCCTTTTCCCTCTTTCTCTTTTTTCCCTGTTCGTTCCGCTCCTCCGCTTTGTCCTTCGTTTTCTTTTCATTTCTTTCGCCTTAAACTCTCTCTCCTTCTTTCTCCTTTTGCAATTTTGTACTAGTCTATCATATCTAATTCTCAAGAAAACGCAGTATCATTTTTATTTCTCTGCTCTACTCTTCTGTTGCATATTCCACGTTAAATTTATAATTTCACAGATCGTCCGAAGCATTTCTTCATTTCTTTTTTTTTTTTTCTTTTTCTCTATTTCATCGCACTTTCAAAAGATTAAGCTGTCTTGCGCGTTAGTAGATTTGGTGATTCCGTGCGAAACGTCTTGACGCAGACGGCCCCGACAGATTCAATTTTCATCAGCGACGGGAAACGACACGTGTCTCAGGTGCGCGTTTCGCGTAATGAAATGCGGGCGCGTGCATGTGCATCCGCCAGGCAAACTACTGTTTACAGAAATAATTTGCGCTCGCACGCTCGGTCCAAAAGATAGATATTTGACAGATATTTCACAGTCGGCGCGGCTGTTTCTCAGCGAGCGTTCCGATTTTTCGATCCGGCCGCATTTGTCAAATCAGCTGCGATGATAAATTCAGTTATCGGCAACCGTTCATCGGAGGCATGCGTCCAAATAAAACTTTCAGTTGTAACGTATGAACACGCGTACGGAGGATTCTGCACAGAGGTTTCTGTTTCTTTCTTTAACAATTTTGTAACTTTTAATTTGATTTTAATTTTCAATTTTTAATTTTAATTCAATTTATAATTTGCAAATTGAATGATTTATACACATTTTGATGCATATTATATTTGGGGCATTATAGGTATATATATATATAAGTATATTATAATATTATTATAATATATATATTAGTATATTGGGGCATTATATATATATATATATATATATATCTTATAACTAATATATATATATTAGTATATTATAATATAGTATATTATTAGTGCATTATAATATATATATATATTAGTATATTGGGGCATTATAGGTGTATATATATATATTAGTTATTTAATAATTTACAAGTTGAATTATTTATAGACATTTTGGTGTATATTATATTTGAATATAGGTATATATATTTGTTATTTAATCAACTTCTCTAGTTGAACAATTTATACTCACTTTGGTATATATTATATCTGTGCATAGATATACGAACATATATTTTATATTTAATTAACATCACAAGTTGAACAATTTATACCCACTTTGGTATATATTATATCCGTACATATATTTTATATTTAACATATATATTCTTTTCATTCATTCATTCTATGATTCATTCATATAATACATATGATACTCATATATATTATATTCTATGATTTGACAATTCATTTTATTCAAATAAAAAACTCTCTTAGAAAATGAAACATTTTCATTCAATAAATTTGCATCTCTTTCCATTGTTCTGTATCACTAGTACAACCAACACTGATAGTACAAACACTATCTCGCGAGTCAAGCAAACTGAATCCAGAGGATCGTCAAAATGTCAATAACTACCCCCCTCCCCCCGCCACCAAAAAAAAAAAACATCATAGTTTCATACGCGTGTTCCAATCGCGCCATGAAATCGTCAGTTCGTTGAATCGGGCATGGCATCGAATCGGCAAACAAAAGGTTAAAGGGATTGCGGTTACGTGTTCTAGGAAGGTGTGCGCGCTGCAAAATGCAGCCACGGTGTCGATGGATATTGGATATGGACGATGGGGTGGCCGCGCATCGTGCACGAGCAGCTACGGGGGTAGCAAAGCTAAGCCAGTAATGCAATAACTTGAATAGATGGCTATGCAGGCGGAAAGAACATAACCTATCTGCCCCCCTCCTGGCCACCCTCTCTCTCTCTCTCTCTCTCTCTCTCTCTCTCTGTATACCTACCTAACCCCCTCGACATCTATTTTGCTTCTTCGTCTATCATTCATTCTCTCCCTCCCCTCCCCGTACGCGATGCTTCTCTGTTCCCTAAACACGTAGGTACATACGAATCGGTGCACGTAGCGCTCGGACTGTGCCAGGAGGGTGAATCCGACTGGGGTGGTTTCAACCCTGCCTCCAAAGCACCCCCGAGTACAGTCGGTTACGTTAAAAGGCTTTTAATATGCGCGCTCGTTCACCATTCGCTATTCGGTATCGAGCTTGAATCGAAATGGTTTTTTTTCTTTTCTTTTCTTTTCTTTTCTTTTCTTCTCTTCTCTCTCTCTCTCTCTCTTTCGTTCGGTTTTTAATTACCAGCTTTTCTCTGGCGAGCTGCTGATCGATGAAATTGGATTTGAATTTTAGCGTTTACACGCGCGTGTGTGTGGCGGGAGGTTGCAACTATTTTTCATACACGGCCTCGTTCCAGCATTCGCTTGAATCGGATCTGTTTCTGCCGTGTTTTTTTTTTTTTTAATTTTTTTTAATTACAAGTTGATGACCGATGAAATTGGATTTGGATTTCCCACGCTTTTGACGATTCTTTCCTTTCTTTCGTTTGTTTGAAGATTTGTTTGTAGAATTTACGGGTTGATGTATACATATTTATGTATCTTGGAGAAAATTGAGGCTCTTTTTTTGATGCTTTCACGGAACAGTAAGGATTATCGGACTGAGTGGGTGGAAATTGAATTCATATTTTGTAACATTTTCTCGTAATTAAAATTGCAGAATCACGGGTATTAAATTAAATTTTTGTGGTTGTTGCAATGAGCTTGCCTTTCCCTTACATCTTGTAATAGATAAACTACAGATCATAGAATGAGGGGATAAGTTAAATTTTAAACTTTCTTTTTAATAAAAAGAATTCTATGGATGAACATATGTCAACTAAACTCCACTTTCTTTTTAATAAAAGAATTCTATGGATGAACATATGTCAACTAAATCAAATAACGTTATATTTATCAATATAAATTAACTGTGAATGTACCAGTATTTCACATTCATTTTGATGATTCAAGCGATACAATTTTCATTCCAGTTTATCCATACACGATATCGATCGCACGCGATCGTGGTTTATCATCCGAAAAGATGGCCAAACATTTCATAATTCATCAATCGAACGAAACGTTCGATGCAATTCACACTCGCATAATTTTCACAGGCGATAAACAAATCTAACCGCAAACAGCTAATTTTGTTTTACTAACCGAGCAAAATATCGGGAATTTCTAGCATATTTCTAGTATATTTCTAGTACATATATTAGTACAAGAAAAAAAAAAGTTTGCGATAACAAATAAAGAACGCCAATTTTCATTCGTGCGTTTCACTCGATACCTAAAGAATTCACCGTTTCGCGAGACGGGAAAATTTCAAAGGAAAAATGGACAAACTTACTTTTCACTATCGTTCTTGCTGTTCTAATAATTCCAGTGACCAGGCATCAACGGTACACAGCCAAAAGTCATATTCCGACACACATTCGACCGTTTACGGTCACGTGAGATCGAAGGCGAGTCGGATGAACGAAGGAAAAAAGGGGGACGACGGATCTCGACGTCACCGGGGGAGGTGGGTTGGTACAGCCCCGACGAGAGGGTGAAACACTCGCACACAAGCGAAACGTCCACGCGTGTACGTACACACGTACGAGAAGCAGAGGTAGTAGACAGA
Organism: Frieseomelitta varia; assembly: GCF_011392965.1. Taxonomy (NCBI): domain Eukaryota; kingdom Metazoa; phylum Arthropoda; class Insecta; order Hymenoptera; family Apidae; genus Frieseomelitta; species Frieseomelitta varia. Next base: position 102,059 of record NW_025110763.1, read on the forward strand.
CAGACCGGGCATGCTCAGACGCACATATTACGGCGCACGTCAGTATTTAAATACGCTTGATGGGAAGGTGGTGCACGAGGGTGAAATCGGGACCCCATTGTGCTCAGGTGTGAGGCGTGTGCGCGCAAGGGGGGTGGACAGGGAAGACTATGGACCAGGAAGAGAGGAGAAATATCTCAGAGAGAGAGAGAGAGAGAGAGAGAGAGAGAAGGGTAGAATGGAGAGAAGGGTAGATTTGCACACGCGGCACGAGCCGCTTCAACAAAGGGATGGAACAGATTGGAAGCCATTCATTCATTCGGTTGCCCTGTATTTTTTCCCCGTGTTTGACTGGGAGAGCATCGTCGACCACCCTCCTGCCGTTTCTCCGCTGCCCCTTTGCACATACTCTCCCTCCCCCCCTACACACCCCTGTCGCGCTCTCTACGCCTACAGGTACACTCAATCACTATTTCTTTCCCTTTCGTTTCGTTTTTTTCTCCGATCCTGAATCACGTGAGTTTTCCATACCGGTAATATTATTAAATAATTAAACCGAATACCTGCGTTTTTCACGACGGACGGCTACGATAGCGAATTCCAGAAACCTAGAGAGCTGAAGAATTTAACAGCTCGCTTCGAAATTCTGTCAATGGAGAGGAAAGGGGGGATCGTCGATTCACGAAGCTGCGACGGATGCGACGTGAAAACGATGGAATTTTTGAATAGATCGTGCTCGATCGAATTTGCGGAGAGCACGGACTTTCAGATGAAAGTCAATGAGGATCTGGATGATGGACCTCTGCTACGTAGAGGAAGATGGGACGCGATTTAAGAAGATTGCTGGGACACGTTTGATTCATAGCTCGGTGTGATTTTCGTAGAGAAGAAATTGGAATTTCGACGAGAATCGCTGTGCATGAAATACATAAAACGTGTCGTTTGATGTATCGATTTTTCAAAACCGGATGCCACAATTTCGAATCGTTGTTGTACACGGATTTGCATTGCATTTAACTGGAGAACATACGAGACCGCCAGACACTAATTTATCATTTTCGAAAATAATGTAAATCATCCTCCTCCGGATGATAATTCGCGCAGACAAACAGAACTTTCGATAGAAATTTCTGCGTTCTTAATTCTTTATCGACCGTATTACGTATGTGAGAATCACAAAAGGTTCCATCCTTCTCGAAATTACGAATCATTTTTCATTCATCCGTGAATTACTTTGAACGTAATAAAACAATGAAATCTCTACGTCCGTGAGTTATTTCAAACAACATTTAACGAGTATAATTCTTCGAGTGCCTCCAGTTGTCGTAAAACTCGTGCAAGAAACAACAGTCGATAGAAGCTGATCCACTCTGATTCGCGGAATAATGGATTTCCGCGATAGCATTCGCGCACGACGATAAATACGCACGACAATGAGTCCCGTGCAAGTCTTGGTCGCTTGGCGAATTCGGACTCACCATTGGCTCGTGTTTGACCTCACGAAAATCAATATCTGTCGGCAAACTTAAGTGCGTTCGAGAGGGGGGAGAGAGAGAAAGAGAGAGAACGACTGTACCTTTTGATATTTTGTATCCAAAAGCGAATAACCGCCAACTCCGTTCCGACATTCCTATATACGATGTTCTCTCGATTAATAATGCACGCTCTCCGACGACAAACAGTTTATCGATTGATTTATCGGCCCACCTCGCCCTCTATATTCTTTCCAAGTCGTCGAGAAGTCCCGTGAGAAGTTGCGAACATTTTTCTCCAGATTTTCTACGATCTTGGAAAAAAAAAAAACCTAGGAGAAACGAACGAAACTTTATCAAGAACGCGCGAACGTGTATTAAATTACAAAATCCTCCCCCCCCCCCCGCTGCTTTTTTCACGTTTCTCGACGATATTAATCCAAAGTTTTCCTCTCACTTTGTTAAGAAATGTTCGAATATTTATTGAACGCTGGAAGAACTTTGCCACGAGTGAAAATGCCAAGTGAATTTCTTACTTCGACGTTTCTCGATGCTCAATTTTATTTATTCTTTTTTCTTTTTCACTTTATTAACGCTAGAACTGCCGAGCGCAATGTTTACAAAAATCATTCGAATCTGTAAAAAGACGCAAAATTACTCTGAAAAATTATAAACTGGTCGTTTTGACCATTATGGTAATTTTAGTATATTGATATAATATTAATATAATATATTAATATTAATAATATAATAATACTAATTATATTAATAATCTCAATATTATTTTTCGAACATTTATCAGGAGTAAAAAGGGTAAAGTTTACCTCGACATTGCTCGACGACATTAAAATATGCAAAGTTCACTTTATTGCGCATTGGAATTTTTAATATTTTTAAAAAAATTTATCAATAGAAGAGAGAGAGAAAGAGTGGATTATATTAGAAGAATGTTGGGAGAATTTTATCAGCAACGGACGAAAAGAATTTTAATAGTTCCGCATTTCTTTGCGACTCTGTACATAATTCCTTTATTTTATCAATTTTGTTTCGTCAATGAAAGATTTCAAAGACGTGTAACGGCTGAGCTGAAAACAGAAAGCTCGGCTACGCGAATAAATTAGAACCTTGACGCGAAGAGATCTGAAGGCATCTTTATGCGATAAAAACGGAGCGTGTAGGATCGAGTTGACCGGTTGAAATAAAAGGACAGATGAAAGGATGTTGTGGCCGGCAAAGGAAATCAAGTAAAAAAAAAAAAAAAAAGTGATAGCGCTATCGGTAGACCGAAACTAGGCTAAGGTGTGACCTCTCACGTAAGTAAAAATTACCGCAACGACCATTAACGTTGTACTGTGACATACGTTAGCTCTAGTTTATTTCTTACTGAAAATCTTGGAAAATTAAAATTAAAAATTAAATAATTAAATATTTAAAAATTAAATTAAATTTAAATTAAAAGTTAAATAATTAAATATTTAAAAATTAAAATAAATTAAAATTAAAAATTAAAATAAATTAAAATTAGAAATTCTGTTAACCCCTTTGAACAATCTCGAATAAAATTTGAAATTCACTACTCTAAACGTTTGGGACATTGACGGCTAAAGTCCAAAAACTCGAAACTCGAAACTCGAAGCTCACGAGTTTTATTATCTCTTCTGGTCCTAAATATAGAGATTAAGTTTTATTTAGGACCAGAGCTTTACTCTTGAAGAACTGTTGTTTCTCACAAAAAGTTAGAACTTTACAACGTCCGTAATCATTTCGAGATTTAACCACGTTATTTTCACGTCTATCTATTATTTCGAAACCTGAGAGTAGAAAATAAATCAAAGTAGGGAGTAAAGAATCTTCAAAAGTTCAAATTCTTTTCGAAGGCTGTTTTATTATCAAAGGCTTTTTTTATTATCAAAGATAAATATTTGAAAGAAGATGAAATATAATTATTTCTCTCGAATATAATTTATTCGAATAAATTAGATCGATTGATACCAAAATTCGTTCCAAATCGTTGATTCGTAATTTTTCATAAAAATGTTCTCAACCTGCTCAATGATTTTCGAGATTCGAGCCAATTTTTCGTGTGGTTTGTCGTATCGTAAACTCTTTCCTAACTCGTTACGCTCAAATTCCTCCAGTTCCAGCAAACGAAACGACAATTTCTATCGTTGCAAATCTACGATACGTTACGTGGATCGAAACGAATGGCAGTTAATACGTAGTATCCCGCGAACTTTCGTGGCTTGAACGCGTGGAAGAGCGGCGGCCGCGGTTCACGTCAGCAATTAACCGTTGCGAGCGTCTCCGGCGAGGAGGATCTTCAATTAAACAATTACGGTTAAATCGAGCGGAATTTCCAACGTTGAGCCCGCATGCCTGTTAAAGAACGATACACATATACGTGCGTTCTATCTTCTACCGGTCGAACATACGGAGAGGTGGTTCTCTATATAAGAGATTATAAGCAAAGAGCAATTGTGTAACCTTTGACCAGGTACCCACGTATTATCAGGGCCCACATATCTCGACGAGACACGGAGAATTGTGAGTCACGCGACACAACAACTGGCCGAATTTAGATCCACGATAAAGTCGATTCTACAGGAGGATTGTCCGCCGGTTCTAATTCTCCTAGGGCCATTCTCCGCCTTTAATGTGAATTGACGGGTTCAATCAACGACCAACCTTTCCTGGTACTTCAGAAAGTGTACTAGCTTCTCTTCGTGAAGCAAACTTTCTGTCTCTCACGACGGATAGTCGTCCCCCTTTTTTTTTCGAGCAAAATATTTCTCATTGAAAACAGCGAACTTTTTTTTAAAGTACTAAATAAAATTAGCGATTGGCAAAATTAAATCCAAAGGTTGATCGACTATTTTCGGTGTGATGATGGTACACTTGCAAGAACAACAGATAAGGATAATAACGTTATTCCGGGAGAAGCTCGAAACGCGTGTCAATTACAGCGAAACGCGTGTAGCAGGGCGAGCAAGATCGTTGTCAATTAAAGGAACTTGCTATGACACACAAACACGCGATGCGCGGCGCGAGAATCTATTGTTACTCTTCTTTAAACGAAACCACAATCTTTGAGGAATCACTTGCTCATCTTAAAATTGCCACCGATCGTAGCTGTATCTATTGATACGGTTAATTGGTTCCAACTTGAATCATAGACGATCCCTGCCGTATTCTTCATCTCAGAATGCTTCAACTTCGTTTTGTATTTTAAATGATAAATTTCACAATTTCTCGTACAAAATTTACAAATATTGGGTTGGTCAAAATTGCGTTCTTTCTCTAACAGATGGATGTATATATGTATATCTTAAGATGTAACTAACGTGTAATCTGATGCCTGATTGTTCAAGCTTGTTTTGCAAGAAAAAAAAAAATACACGATTCTCGTTGTTCCAAAATTGTAATAATATTTTCTCAGTTTTAAGTATATTTAAATTAAAAAAAAAATATATATATATATATTTATAAATGTATATTAAAAATATATATACTATAGTTAAGTAAAACAAAATAGGCAAAACTAATAAATTTATTACTTGTCGATAATATCATACCGACGTGTTCGAAAAGAAAACGACGAGTTATTGTGTACGGTATTGGTCACTCGTTATGGTCCGCAATCGGTTGCCGGCCAAAGGGGTCTGTTTTCCTCCAGCGTTACGTTTTGTACTTTAATCGCTGATGGTTTCTAGCGTTAAAAGTGAACGAACACGGTCGTTACGGTTTTTATTCAAGGAGATTCCGTACCCTGCCGTGCGAAATCGCCTCGAACGAACGATCCAGATCTGCCTTGCTCGGACTGGCAATCGGTCGGTAGTACGGGGGTGAAAATCGTGGCACGTGACCCGCGGGTATTCGCACACAGGGGGAAGAGCAGGGTCCTGTACCACCGGCCCTCTTCTCTCCGAGTTACCTTTACTGCGTTTACTATTCTCCATTGTGCACGACTACCATACGGGACCGTGCAAAGGAGGCTGCGAGAGAGATCGCGTGAGTCATCCGTGCCGAGCCGTCCCCATTGGCGTAGAACAAAATAGTTTCGTTTAACCTCTTGCGCTGGAATGACGTGCCACGCACGTCGAGAATGTTTTGTCCCAAAGTTGCAACATTCTCTCAGTTTCAAGTGTATTCAAGTAAAAGAAAATGGGCAAAACAAATAATAGATTTACTCTTTTTCTAAATAATTTCTATCGAGTGATACCATGCCGACGAGTTCAAACAGAAAGCGACGATTTGTTGTATACGGTTTCGGTCACTCGTTATGGTCCGCAATCAGTTGCCAGCCGCAAGTGGTTCAATCATCACACGCAGATGTATTTGACTGTATCTTGTGATCAATAGAACGTCGAGGTTTACGCATTTATAAGAAATTTCAGATGAGATGTCTGTGTGGATCTCTTATTAGATTTTTTTTTTTTTTTTTAACAACGATCCACAATCCATTCTTAAAGAAAATTTTTATACTGTTCGTGTTGTTGAAATTTTATTTATTGAATCGTGACGTTATGTTAGTAAAATAAGAATGAGGAAGATAATAATGCGGAGACTGAGAATCGGGAGGAGAGACTGGAAGATCCAACACTTGTCACGTTGCACTTTTCTCGAGTAAAAAAAACTAAAACGATGGTACCGCGAGATCTTGTCTCAAGTAACGACGTTTCTCACTTCGAACGCATCGATTCGTCGATTCGAGTAATTCCCAACTTTCCCAAATAAAAGCCGCAGGAAGAACATTATCAATGAAGTTCGGAGACAAACCAGTCTTATCAAACTATCCAAATGATATCGTTACATTCGTACACCTCGTACACTCTCTCACATCCCGTACGAAACATTCACAGTGGAGATTCCCGCCTCAGCGGCACTATCTACCGAATAGAGTAGTCTCCGAGAGAAAAAAAGAAAAAGAAAAAAAAGAGAACGAAAAGAAGGAAGAGAGAGAGAGAGAGAAAGAGAGAGAAATAGAAGTCTTTTACGAATTCCATTTTCTGGAAGGTTGCTGGTACATCGTGTCGCCGTTGGTTCGCCGCTTCACGACGTTAAGAATTGTATTTCATTTTAAATGGCCGTTTCGTCGCGGAACTTCCTCGATATTGCGACTCGCGGAGAATCCCCCCGACCTTCTAGTAACGATTTCCTTTGTTCCATCGCGAGATAAAACGCCCCCCCCCCTTCTCCCGCCGCCCCCTTGGTCACCATTCGCCATTCACCGTGCGATCATAACGCGAACGTTAAGGAACCAGTTTCGTCCGTGGCTTCGTTCTCGGTCACACACGCCGCCTTGCACGTTAAATCGAATTAATTCGTCGTCACTGGTACCGATTGTGGTGGATACATGCGGGCGCTTTATAGAAATTTTAGTGATCCCATTGTCGACTGTGACTTCCACATACAGCGTGTTTTCCTCTTTTCTTCAATGGAATAATCGTCGATTGTTACTCGCGGAATGAATGATTCTTTATGCAATAATCATTCGATCAAAAACGACGATTATTGCGAGAAGACGTAGATAAAAGAAATCTCTTCCTCCCCTTTTTAACAAAATAATGGCAAACTTCCGTTTCGTTGCTTGTTGAATGTATAAAGTATTCTGTTTTCTTCCTCGTATATCTTCCTTCCGTATAAATATCGAGGAACTTTGGGGGTGGTTTTCTTAACTATGAGACACAGAGTGTATCAGGATCAGAAAAATTCAGTGAAAATCCTTGGTTACCTACGTCATTGTACCCCGAGTCTCGATGCATCAGTCCGGCTTGCATCTGTATGTATTTAAGCCAGGGGGGGAGCCCCTATGTGACATCATCCCCCTCCATACATGCGGCCGATTCGTTTCGCTGGCTGACTTCTGTCGCCTAACTCGAAAACACCCCTGGACCCTGCCACCTCCCTTTACCTTTAATCTTTATCAATCCATCCAGCCGAGCCGGAATCGAACCAAGGAACGGACGGCGCCGCGCATTATTCACGCCCGATAGCTCCTCAACCCCTCCGCTTCGTCCTTCGAGCTTTACCTTCCACCACCGACGCCACCCTTTTTTCTCACCCCCTTCTTTCTACCTAAACTACTTTTCCCAGAGTTCGCCAACGACTTATTCCAACGACTCGCGATACCGATACAAATTTCAAAGATCCGTCAATATGGAGAATTTGGGAAATTCTTTCGGAATCGTTCAACGTAGTGGTAGCATCTTTTTTGTAAATTATTTTTTGGTATGACAATATGGTAATATAGTAATATGGTAACATTGATAATATAGTTGGTATGACAATATGGTAATATGGTAACATTGATAATAATGTAATAACAGTAGCTTTGTAGAATTATTGTTCAAAATTAATCAATACAATACAATTAATTTTTAAAATTAATCTTCGACTTTTATATTTCAGTCTAAAAAAAGTACCTGTTCGTTTGGAGAGGATACCATAGGAGTTTAGAGAGGAAATAGGCGTACAGGTAGGTGGAGTCTTGTGAACAATAATCGCCACAGTCACTATTAGTCACCATTCTCTTTCGTTTCTTTTTACCTAAAATAGAATCAGGTGGATTTACGAAACGGAATGTAAAGATCTACAGTATATATAGATCTACTGATCCTCAAAGTATTCTGATTTGTCCGTAACCTATACTCTCTTTCTATGTATCAAAAAGAGAAAAAAACAAATGAATTTTAGGTTATCAATTTTTGTATCATTAAATATTTGTAACAAAAATTTTGTATCGATATTTGTAATAAAACTAATAATAAAACTGAACGCAACAATCTTTTAAACAAGTTAAGTTCCTGTATCAAGTCCCCTATATATTAATTTGAATTTATGATTAAATTTTATATTTGTCACTAACTCGATGTCGACAAAGTACAAATTTGAAATATAATTTGAAATTTTTGCTGGAGTATTAAGAGATACCAAGAGATACAAATTTTGTATTATCGTACTTATAAATACCATAATACTGTAGAACACTTTATTACCTTCTTCGTTTTTCACGATATTCTTCAACATTTTCCAACATCTTTTTAAACTATTAAAAAAAACGCGACGGTTACGTTAACGTTCTTTTACGCAGTCGTGCCACAGCTATGTATTCCAAAAGACATCCGCGTCGTCTCATTCGTGCAACCTCAAACCAACAAAACTCGAACCGAGATTCAACCAATCAAAAACGCGATCGACAGTGAACGCACGTTTTTTGAACACACTTGGAAACAGCCACTAGGAAAATCTGCGTATTTCGTTCCGAATTCCGTAATTTCGTCTAATTTCGCTCGTCCCTAATTTTATTTCTGCTCGAAAGCCACAATATCACATGAAATCGGAGAAATCGCACGTTTAATGGCATTCGAGGACATTCGTCGCCGTGTTGAAATTACCTCGGTGAAATTGGAAAAGTGTTAATAAATATGACCGTTCGAACGGACCTATCAGCGTTTCGCAAGCAAGACCCGTGATTCCTTGCGCGTTGGAGTTCAGATCAAGGTTTTCTGATCGGTCGTCGTAGTTTGAGGAGGTGAAAAAAAAGTGTGGCGGTGCTTTCGTTCGATATTCTTTATGAAATCTTACATTTAACGGTTGGCTCCTGAATTCCTTTCGCAGCCGTAAGTAACGAGAACTTCTTGATTATCCCACGTTGTACGTAAAAGCCTTTGTGAAAGTGATACTATGATTGCGGCATACATGCAAGAAATCCAGACGAACGTCAGTCTTTCTCTCCTTCGTTGATGCCAAAATGTCTAATCTAGCGTGATCTATTGTAGAGGATAGAACGTCTCGTAAATAAACACGTAGTATCGTCTGAGCCTGCAGATTTTTATCGCATCCTGTTTTGGAATTGTAGTATCTTCGTGACTACACCCCATCCCCGAATAACGTCGCTGAATTAATACCTAACCCTCAATAGCCCATTGTCAAGCAGCTTCGAGGTATTCCTAAAATCCATCGACGATTTCGCTACGTATTACATACGGATCAAATTTTCACGCGTTCTCCATTGGTCTTGTCTAAGTTTCGAAATAAATGTATTCCGATCCGATCGTATTATCGTAAGAATATCATAATTGTTATTTTTATGTAGCAGTTCCATCTACCGTACTACGTATATATTTTATAGCGCTGTATACTGTAGTAACGATTTTTTTTTTTTAAATTAAATATCGTTGATATTGACGAATAAGTCAATTATGTTTGCAAGTGTGCAAAATCTGCAATTAATCTTATTAATTAATTATCTTCAAAAATATGTATGTGGAAATTTAATTTGTAAATACGTTGATTTAATTTTTTATTTTTATAAAAAAATTGTCTTATTTCCTTTATATTCCGAAGAGGAATATTATGTGAAGAGAAATTAAGTTTATAAATAAAATTGTATATTACTTAATTAAAGGATAATTTTCTACATTTTTGTTAAATATTTCACGATAAATATTTCTAATATGTTCAGTAATATTGACATATTATGATTTAACTATAACATTAAGGCTTCACTTTTAAATATTTTTTAGATGTCAGCCGCAACTACACACAAATACCGTTACAAAAATGTGGGCTTAGACTCACAAGAACTAAGACGGCGTAGAGAAGAGGAAGGTGTTCAGTTAAGAAAACAAAAAAGAGAACAACAATTATCAAAAAGACGTAATGTTCCTAACATAGTTACTGCTGATGATGACAATGTTACAGTAAATGAATCTGTTTTTCCTGTACCACAATCAGTAAGTTCAAATTGTGAATATAACAATAAATTTCTAAAAAGTTTAATTAAGCAAATTTAGCCATTAAATTACTATTTAAACATATTTCGTTTTTGTTGCAGAAAACCTCTATTGCTGTACTCGAAATGGTGCAAGAATTGTACAGTCCTGAGCCTGAAAATCAATTGGCAGCTACACAGAAGTTTAGAAAAATGTTGTCCAGAGAACCAAACCCACCGATAGATGAAGTTGTAAAAACTGGAATTGTACCTAAATTCGTTGAATTTTTGCAGAATAATGAAAATTGTACATTGCAGGTTTGTGAGTTGTAGGTCGTTCTTGAAGTACACAATATAATTACATATGAAGTAATAAATATTTGGAATGAAAATGTTATAGTTTGAAGCTGCTTGGGCTTTAACGAATATAGCAAGTGGAACATCCCAACAAACGTGTGTAGTAGTGGATGCAGGAGCTGTACCAATCTTCATATCATTACTCAGTTCTGAATATGAAGATGTTCAAGAACAAGCAGTGTGGGCATTGGGCAATATTGCGGGAGACAGTGCTGAATGTAGAGATCATGTATTAGACAATGGAATCCTTACTTCTCTTCTGCAGTAGGTTTCACGTTCCCTTATTTTTGCTTAAATACATAGGATATAAAGTTCATTCTTCTCTTCTTCTTTCTCCATTATAGATTACTTTCTAAAGCGACGCGTCTGTCAATGACACGTAATGCGGTATGGGCATTATCAAATCTTTGTCGAGGCAAAACTCCACCACCAGAATTCTCGAAAGTTGCACCGTGTTTGCCAGTTTTAGCTCATTTTCTTAATCATACGGATAGTGATGTTCTTGCAGATACTTGTTGGGCTCTCTCCTACTTAAGTGATGGACCAAATGAAAAAATTCAAGCAGTTATCGATGCAGGTGTATGTAGACGATTGGTAGAGTTACTCATGTACGTATGTAAATTATATTTCATAACATACAATTTTCTACCGAAATGATAATGTGAAATTTTGGGCGCTAGGCATCAACAAGAGAATGTGGTCAGTGCTGCACTTCGAGCAGTGGGTAATATAGTTACTGGCGACGATGTACAAACACAAATTGTTCTTAATTGTTCTGCATTGCAATGTTTGTGTCATCTGTTGAATTCGTCGCAAGAAAGTATTCGCAAAGAAGCTTGTTGGACAATCTCTAATATTACGGCAGGAAATCCTCGGCAAATTCAAGTTTGTATATGTTTTTTAAGAACTTAAATTTTAGCGATAAAGTGTCAGTAAAAGAAAAAAAAAAACAGGTGGATTTTGTTCAAACAGGCTGTCATCGATGCCGGTATATTCCCGATCCTGATTGATATTTTAGCGAAAGCTGAATTTAAAATTCGAAAAGAAGCGGCATGGGCAATTACTAATGCTACAAGCGGTGGTGCACCTGAACAAATACGTTATGTTGTTGTTGAAGGATGCATTCCACCGTTATGTAATTTGTTAACAGTAATGGATCCCAAGATCGTTCAAGTTGCATTAAGTGGTTTGGAAAATATCTTGCGTATAGGAGAACAAGATGCTGCCACGAATAATGGTATTAATCGCTATGCGGTACTAATCGAAGAATGTTTCGGTAAGCATGAAGTTAAAAAATACAATTTATTTGATTAAAACATCACAGGAAGATTTTACTGTAAACGATTGTAATGTTTCAGGCCTAAACAAAATAGAATTTTTGCAATCTCACCAAAATGTAGACATCTATCAGAAGGCCTTCGATATAATCGAACGATATTTCGGATCTGAAGAAGAAGATACTCGAGTTGTACCCACAATTGATGCACAGGGACAACAGTTCCAATTTAGAGCGTCCGATTCATCTCAACTACCAGTCGAAGGCTTTGAGTTTTAATCGACTAGTTTCAATGGAACCTGTGATTGTATCACCTGATTCAATCTTGTTTCGTTATGTTTACGATCATTTTTTCTGAAAAGGACATTTTTAAAATGAAGCAAAAATCAGTCAGACGCAGAACAGTGGTATATTTATACTTTGAATTTGTTTGTATCGATCAGAATATCAGTAAAAGAAAAAAAAAAAATCTTGAAGTGATCCGATTTTTGCTCGACGATAAAGATGAGTAAAATGTTTATATGCAGTTATTTTAAGTTGTTCTCTTATTATTTTAGCTACACCATTACGCATCGTTCTAAGTTTAGTGCAGAAATACGATTGTGTTTATTACGAATCTATACCGAATTGTGACAATCCTTTCAATTTGTAAGTTTTGGAGCAATTCGGATAGATTCGTATGTTCGAACTCGTAACATAAATCGTATTTAGTATGAAACGTTTAGTTTATTGGAATTAACAAATTAAATATCTTAGTGCTTAAGTAGAAACAAATAATTATGGAAACAATGATCAGGACGATTTACTACCGAGGTAAACCTGTACCTCAAACGACGTACGACTGACTCAGAATTACGGAAAACTTGCACAACTGGCAAGACATTAATGACTGAAGTACGCGACTACGTAGCCAATACAGACAACATTATGCAACGCGTTACTCACATCCTTACTACATTAGGTAGGAACATGACCAATTAAACTTTTTTACTGTAAATACGTATCTTGTAATTTTGAGGCTATTTTATACAGAATATTCTTAAGAAAGGAAGTAATATTTGTGTTAAATAAATGTAATTTCCTCGAAAGTGCATATAAGATATTTTTACATATTAAATATTTTACTCAATCTTGGTATAGATGCATTGTCAGAATATTTTCCTTATTATAAATTACGGGAATTTTAATATATTTCTTCCAAAAAGAAAGTTTTGAAAATGCGATTGTATATAATTGTTTAAACTTTTTAACATTTAAATTTCCCATTCTTTTAAACGTAACTTTTTAAAGTAAGTAATATTGACTATTGATTGAAGTAACTATTCCAATAAATATTTTAAAAGTATATTTATATTTTGTTAATGAAGGAATAAATTTTTCGTACATATCGTAAAGTTCGGCCTTATATATAATTGTATTAAATTCTGGATATTCTGTATAAAAAGTCTGTGACTGTATAAAATGTATTTATTATTTAGGTTTGACGGTACCATGCTATATTATGCAAGATATATAAATATATATAAATATATATATTACCTACTTTTAGTTACGGACTTATTACGACAGAGGAGGACTGTATTATAAGCAACTTGTAAGCCATCATTTTGCTAACATGATATTTTAGCAAAATGTGTACTTGCGAGCATTTGTTGCCAATTTATAAAATGCTTGTCAAATAGGGTATAAGCATATTGAAAAAAGAATTTTGCCATCTTATGTTACGCACGTTATTCTTAAATGAACAAAAGTTAAAATATTTTAAAATATCATTAAAGAAATTATGCATAAACGCTTGTTTGCATTATATGATTTCTTTAATCTTCCTCAAGTATACATATATGTAAATGTATCATTACGTAAGCTATAAAATTTTGATACGAAATAATTATTATAATTTTGTAACTTATTTCAACGATATATTCGATAGGAAAACTAAAGTCCGTGGGGACAAATCATTTAAAAATTTTTGTATAAGTTTGCTAAAATATATTTCATGTTCTTTCCGCTATAAGTGAGAAAAAAGAACGAAGATCTATTGGATTCCATTTGTGATACAATATAGAAGAAACGCATTGTAAATTGGCAATTGAAGACATAACCATACGTGGACGAGGACTGACATGTTACACTATTAAGATACAATCACAATATGACATGTATGAAGTAAATCTATCCATTGTATTTTACTTTAAAGTTGTATAAACATGTCATTCAAGAGCTGAAATCATGCCAGAGGCATCGATCTTGTTGTTATATTTTTTGAAAATTTGTAGAAACTGCCAAATCCATTGGAAATCTTTATCTGAAAATGTTGATTTTCTGTACTATCATTTGACGTAATAAAATAAAGTTGAATATTAATACACAAAACTTTTTATTTACTCACTTTGTTTAATATATAAATATAAATACTATCTATAATATATTCTACAGTAGCAAAATTATATGTATCACATTTTGTCAATGTTGTTATACCGCTTTATCATGACAATTATTATTCTGTCAGTTAATTACATTTTTTACATTTATTAAATGTTTATACTTTGTTATTTATAAAAAAAAGAACAATCTGCATAATTGAAATTTGTACTTGATTCTGGTAAAATAGGTACAATAGTTCCATCTGTAAGCCTAGTTATTAGAGGATCTAGAATATCTTTGTCCATATAATTTGATAGTCTTTTAAATATTTGCTTTTCAATAAATTCTAATTCTCTTTGGGATGGTTTGTATCCATCAACAACTACTGTTATTATGTACACAGCATTCTCAACTAAAGGTTTTTCTCTGTCACAAAAATTGTGGAAAGCTTTCAATGCTTCAGTATTTACATTTAATAAATCTTGTATTATCTAAAAAAAAAAAAAAAGATTTCCTCCTGATAGAATATCATTGTTTTCAAATATAAATTCTATTTAAGAAACAAGAACAAATTATCATGTAAATACTTACTATTACTTTTTTTTGTGTGATTGGTTTTTTCAATCTATAAATAACTTGTCCAATATCATTTGGAAAGTCTTTTGGTGTTAATATTAAATAATCATTACTACCTAAAATTTTGCCACTTAATTGTCCAAGTAATTTAGCTAAACAATTCAAAGTTTCAGTTTCATTTCCAAACAAAATAATAATTGAAGGTTTTGTAGGGAACAAAACTACATCATATATTCCAGCTGATATATCATTCCAAATGTTAGATTTTTGATTATGAAATTGTGTCTGGATTAACTGTATTGATTTATCTAATACATTATTTATCTCAGTTAGATGTATTTGTTTTTCTTTGACAAGTACTCCCGGACTTTCATGAGTTTCTGTTTTAGTGTTTAAAATAATATAAAGAAATAATAAAAATAGAATACAAACAGCACACAAAAGCAATCTGAAATATTTTGAAAAGAATCCTTCTTTTGTAGGTTGTTTTTGCGTTTTATATAAGAAAGAACTATTTCTATTGTTGAAAGATTGACTTTCGTTTAAGCTTCTTCTGTATACTTGTGTTACAACAGGAGAATTATGTGCAGTACTAAAAGTGTCTAGTTTTATGCTATCTTGTGAGTTGTTTAAAAATTTATGACTATTATCTTCATCATTATCATCATTATCATCATTATCATCATTATCATCATAATTATCTTCATCATCAGTATATTGAATATCAGGAATATTATAAATTTCTGGACTTGATTTGTACATACTTTTCATTGACAATGAATTGGATGTTTTACAGGGACTAATTTCTTCAATTGCATTAGTGTCTCTTATGGATCGACGTGCTTTAGGAATAGGTGGTTTAAAAATCTCTACTTGATCATTTGGCTGAAAAGAATATTAACAATATTTTAAATGTATATGTAACATTTTGTCATACATGCAATATTTATATTTAATATGTAACTAATAATTATATAGATTATATAGATATTAAAGATTTTTTTTTCATATTTTATTGATCATAATGTATATAATTGTACATTTTGATTGACCAAATTAAACACCTTATATCTCTCAAAAAATATTCAAATTATTAAGCTTTATGGCAAATCACTAACTTATATATTGAAATTCAATTAAATTAATATTATTCTTCAGGACAATCACTTGTTAAACTAATTTAGACTATACCATTGTGATTGCTTAGAGATAAAAAATTTTATAACTCTATTTATAATGTAGTTTTGTATGTATATAACCTATAAGTAACGTTTTACATGATATAAACATATAGACAAAGTACATATTTTGATTTTGTTATAAATACACTGAATACTATATTAAGTTTAACAGATTACATTGGTAACCCTGTTACTAGATACATTTATGAAACAAAAAGACTTACAGCACGTGATCTGTGATAACTATATATACATAAATAGCATACACACATACATGGGAATTACAATTACTATTTAAATATATCAATTATTACATTACCTTTAATTTTCTTACTAACAAATTTGATTACAATTTCATTAAATGATTTTATGACACTAACAACTTTGTGAAATTATTCAAAATAATCGTAAAACGTTTAAGTAAGAAAGCTTAATCAGTATCATTATAATATATTGAATGGTCCAATCCATTTTATCCTGATACTGGATTTATTTTAAAATAATAAACTGATGTATACTCATTTCATAATTCATAAAAATACACTATTATTCTTAATATATTGATATCTATATGTTTTTCGTTTACTAAACGACAAAAGTGCTATTTACTCAAAAATCAAACAACATAATACGTAATTTGTTAGTGAGTATTGATATTTCTGTAAAGTTATTATACCCTACAAAAACTATCAATCTTGAAATATGTTCGACATTGGTGCCACCACTGATATGCTGTGCCGACATATATGAATTGTTACGGGATGCGTCGCCGAGAAAAATCTATTTCTACAGATTTAATAAACAATCGCGAGCATTATTTGTTCGTAGACGTTTTAAATACCTGGTTTCCAGGATTTAAGGGATATTTTAGAATAGTTTTATGGTGACGGCATGTGCGTCGATCCTTTAAAGAAAATTTGTCATTGGGGTCCACTTACTGCTCTCGGTAGGTATTTTATCAAATATCAAACAAAAGAATATTTTTGTCATTGAGATACATTAAAAATGGCTATATACTGTTCCACATACTGTCAAATAATTTTGTCAGTATGTTACATGTTAAAATTGATTGAAACAGAAATGTTGTGTGGGGATAAATTTGACAGATAAGTGTTCCCATTTTGTTTTACGCATATCGCAGCGGAGTACCGCGAAATTTGAATGTACTTTCGAAATTTTAATTCTCTCTTATAATAATTTTTGTAGTACATATGCTACTGAATACATAAATATATTGTTTAAGTTACGATCACATAAATATAGTATTTAAGTTACGATTTACATTTATTTATGTTAATATTGCATTTTTTCGTAATACTTTTGTGTTCTAGGAATTATAAAAATAATTACATTGATGACAATACATTGTAGTAGACAATGGTGGCCACCGCAAGAAAGTTTCTTTGGAGCAGTTAATTTTATTCTTTTCTTTTGTCTGAGTGGTTCTACTCTTTTCCATTTTATCAATGCTATTTATGAAGGGCCTGGATTTCTTCCATTGAAATGGATGCCGGTATTATAACATATCTTTGAAAGCAGTAAAATATTTTAGCACAGAATTTAATGGTTCTTTTTTTAGGAGAAAGCAACAGATACTCAATATTTACAATATTGTTTTGTTTGTGAAGGATATAAAGCACCAAGATCTCATCATTGTAGAAAGTGTAAGATTTCATATAAATGAATTTCATAATTTAAGTAGTGTTAAGTATATTGGATTTATTTCTTTTCTTTTTCTAGGTGGTCGTTGTGTCATGAAAATGGATCACCATTGTCCATGGATAAATAATTGTGTAGGACATTACAATCACTGTCATTTTACAGCATTTCTTGCAAGTGCAGTTGGTGGATGTTGTGTTTCCACTTTTACATTAATTTCTTGGGTGATGACTGTATTATCATTGAAACCACTATCATTTCCACCACCTTCTATATTTATTCTGATATTAGTTATCTTTAGTATTGGTTTATCAATTGGTGTTATTCTTGCTGTTGGAACATTGCTTTATTTCCAAGTAAGATTGTTATATTTTATCGCGAAATTAATGTTATTTATGTTTTTATGACATTAACTACTTGTATTTCTTTATAGCTATTATCTATAATCAAAAACAGGACAGAAATAGAAGCATGGATTTCAGAGAAGGCTCATTATCGAAGATTTGGAACTAGAGACAAATTTATTTATCCATATTCAAAAGGATGGCGTTTTAACTTACAGCAAGTTCTTACATGGGATTGTACGCCAGTGGGTGATGGAATTCACTGGCCTGTGATTGAAAGTTGTGACCAGTATACTTTAACGGTAATGTTATGTACATCATTTTTTAAATAAATATACTTTTTTATTTTATATCCATACTATGAAATACTATGTGAAAATCCAATACATAATTGTTTCTATAATATTTCAGCGGGAACAATTAGCTCAGAAAAAAGATAAACGAAAGAGAGCTAAGACTTACAGAGTTATAGAAGAAGCATACGGATCGTATTTACCATTGAAACACGGTTGGGGTGTACTGTGTCATCCACCTTGCACCGATGAACAACGAGTCAAGCTTAAAGTTGGAGATATTGTGATTGTAACACGATGGAGAAAGTATGTTAACATAAAAGTATATTACTTGTACAAAAGTTTAATTGATAAATTTTGTAGATATTGGTTATTTGGAGAGAAGAAGCAAAATGATGAAAACGAGAAGCAATTACGAACTCGGGGTTGGTTCCCACGACCTTGCGCCATTGAAGTGATTGAAAACGAAGCGTACTCCTCCGCCTTAACAAAATCAGATTGAAACATTCCTGTTCTATGTAGAGATTTGTAAACCAGTTAATGGATGTACCATTGAATGAACGGCAATATTTTTTATCTAATATTTTATATGCGATGAGTGAATGTTTCTGAATATTTTAATGGTCTAATATGGATTTTTTTTCGAACCACTATTTAAAATACCAGTCACTATATTTATTGCGTAAGAAAAGCATTTGATTTGCGTTTAAAGTAATGTGCACAAAGCAAGATTCCATTTATACTTCTTTACTTCTTAGTTTTCTTTTTAAAAATATTTAATGATAACGTGTAAGTATTTAAAATGTATACAGAATATGAAACCTCATTATATTTTTGTATATGGAGCTTTAGTAACGAGAACTATGTTTAATATACAACCGCGTGTAAATATTTTATCGTTATTATAACTGTTATTATAAATAATATTTTCGATATTTGTGCAACAGTGACTTAATTATTTATGTTCTGGTATAAAAATTAGAATAACGATGAATTCACGGTAATATTTTCCTTTGTAATTTATGACTTATATAGGCAACTTATTTGTCTAATAATTACAAAACAATGTATTTTATTGGGTACATTTTTATGAATTTTGTAATTGATGAATAAATATTTCGCTGAAAGCTATGTTCATGCGATTTTCATTTTAGCAAAATTAGTCGCGAATATTTTTATACTTTATATCGTGTCGAGCTAAGTGCTCGTAGAAAATCAATAATACTGAAAAGTAACACTGATCGACGGGGTAAGTGCATCATAGGTCCGTACAAATAGTACGTTAAGAGCTGCGCGATATATTTTTTCCACGAATCAATTTAATAGGGTACAAAAATGACATGCGATGCAGGCACGTGCTCCGACGTATTTTATTTCTTTTAATCGATACAACTCGAAACCCGCAATATATACCACGTTACCGTATATAATATTGCGAAACGGAAAGAAATATTTATGCTTTTACAAAATCAAAAGCATTACACTTGCAATATTGTACAAACATTGTAAAGTGAAATCAAAAAAGTTCAGACCTTATTTTATTAAAAATTAAAATTTCAAATGTATTTAAGTTGTATTAAAATACATGTTTCTAAAAGATACAGAATGTCGGGGTATAGAATTAACGATAGTAATATGAATCTACTTTCGAAAATTTACAACGCATCGAGCTGTTTCTTCAAAAAATGAAGTGGGATGGAAGGATTAAACGCGATTCGCAGTCAGCTGTAAAATCGACGAAGGGATCGAAGTGAAAGTGACAATTAGCAGAGGTGAATTGTGCCAGCCTTTTATAATTCCATGGTGGGATCTGGCTACGTTTGAGTTGGTCGCAGGAGATCGAGTGGTGCAGTTTCTTTCGCGTCGTTCCTACCTCCGATACGACTTACTTTCAATTTTACGTCTTTTTCTCATTAGATAATACAATATACAGTAAGTGTCTTTTAATTTCATCACTTTTTGTTTAGAGTATCAAGATTAAGGGTAGCTTTTTATTTGAATTATCTTCCAAATCTCAGAATTTACTCTAAAAGAAAAAAAAAAAAATCCTCGAACAGATTTTTCTTCATAAATAATTTTTAACAGTATTTTGTAAACCTCAAAATTTTCATTTACTATTTTTCTTTGGCCTTAGAAAAAAAAAAGTATTATTAGAGAAAATCGATCTTCGAACAGATTCTGTCATAATTAATAATTTATAGACAAATTTTAGAAATTCTCCAAACAATCCGTACATATCGAAGATTTATCACCATCGTAAAATTAACCGGATTCTTTTATAAAACGAAAGGTCAAGAGTGCAAGAGGGGTGTTAAAAGACGAAGACGAGCTTGATCATGAGGAACGTGGCGTTTGGTACATTGATCGTGGTTTCTTCGGTGTTCCTCGTGCACAGCTTTCCTGATGGAGCACCAGTCGACACGTGCGTGAAACCATCAAGGGCCAACGAGCCTAATCATGGCCAAGCGAGGTCGCAACCCGTACACACCAGCCCTTACGCATTCACCGCCTCGTCATCGCAATACGGACCTGGATCTCAAATTACTGGTTCGTTTTTTAAACATTTTTGCACGCTGAAAATTCTCATATTCTCATAAATCTTATATTAGAAAACAGAATTAATTTAAATGAGAATTTCCTCCCCGTTTGTAAAGAACATTCAATCGCAATGGACGATTGTTGTTTCGAAAAGAGGATGGTAAAGTAAATTTCTTTGCGAGGAAGAGAAGAGCCATTTCCTCTGAAAGATGAGTTCATTTCCTTTGAAAAAGATAGCTGGATGTCTCGAATATTAGCGATATAGGGTGAGAACCGATCGAACAGGGAAAGAATAACGGAACGAAGCCGGTGTAGGGAACAATCGATCCAATCAACGTGGCGACTCGAAAACGCGTCTAAACGCTAACAATCGCGTATTCTGCGGCTCGGTCGGCCAGTTCTGCATGTTCAATCGTCGAGAATAATAGCGCGAATCGTCTGCAGAAAGAAATTCGCCCCGGTGCAGACTTGGCTGGCCACCGGTGAAATTACGTGCCTAAAATTCCTGTTATTCATCCAGCTTGACATTAGACGAAAACTCGGTACGCGAGTTCAACGCTTGCGTAAAACGCTTGCGCCAACGTTTATAATTCACAATTGGTTGAATGTCAGTTTTCTGAGTCACGAACCGGTCTTTTTCGAGCGCGGTGATTCTCGATCGAAATTTTACAAGTAGAAACACGAGTGAAACTGCTCAAATCACAGTTTCACCATTTTTTTTTTCTTTTCTTGCTACAAAATGTAAAATTTATTACTGTTACTGTGTATTTTTATTGTTGGCAAATTTTTTGTGTGTTTAATACTGTAATATTGTATAATATTTGTTCTTTTCTGAATAGGACAATTTAAGGCGACAGAAGCAAAGACACGTGCTCGTCGTGCGTTTAATTTTCATTGAAATATGTAAAGAATCACTTCCATCGTTTCCCCGTTGATTTCCCCATCAAAATTTTCAAAATTCCCCGATCTTATCAGATCAATCACGTTTCAATTTAACTGACTGATAACGTTTATCAGTGTGAAAGCACGTGGCGTATTACATTTCAGAAAATGGAAACGCTCGTTGTAACATCGTCCAGTTCCACGAAATGGAGAGCAACAGCGAAATTTCTGAAAATAAACGCGTAGATGGTCGACACTCTCGTTAGCCGGCTGATTAATTCGCGAAGTAATTTCGTGCACGTACATAGAAACCGGAAGCTAGTATATTTTGCACACCACGCAGCTCGATAAATAAGGAGCTTGGCTTGCAAGGTTTCTCATTCGACTTGACACGCTCGCTCGAAAAAAGAAATACGCGCCAGCCTGACCTGGCTCTGCCTAGTTGAATCTAAAGCACGCATTCCAGAATGCGAGCAACTCGCCTACTCGTGTCCTTATGTTCGCTAAACCTGGCACTAAGGCTCAATTTCTTTCACAATCGTACGATCCTTTTTGCGTTTATTTTAGCTCGCGTCTGCGATCGAACGATTAGGGAGGAGAATTTTTGGGAAATTCGCGACTCGATAATTTGTCAAGTAACTTCTGGTTAGCTCGAAATGTTGACGTCTCTTTCCAAATCAAATGGCACCCTATTGAATTTACTTCGTATCTACTCTCGCCACATGCTGCAGATTATAAGTTGAAATCAACGTTGCGAAAATTTTCACCGTTTCGAACGGCCAGCGCGCGAAAAACAGAAAGATATTGTCTTTTTCTTTTTTGGTCTTAATTGCATCCTTTGTACAATGTCGCCTTTGCACGCAGCCTCTAATATCGTGCATCTCGGCTAAAAGCGTGAGAAGAAAAAAAAAAGCTCTGTGTGTGTGTGTGTGTGTGTGTGTATGTGTGGTCAGAGCAAAAAATTACCGTGTAGAAAAATGGAAAGGGTGTGGCACAAAGGCTACAGTACTACATGCTTCAATTTCGCCAGTCAATATCGAAACTTTTTATTCAACGCATACATACATTTATTGCACTTTGAGAAAATCTCTGTGCAAACGTATTGCTTTTAATCAAGAATTTTCTATCGAAGTTCCATCCAAGGAACTCGGAAGGCTGATGAGGAGGAAGAACACTAGTTTATTTTAAAATTAAATTAATATTCCTCCATCAAAGCAGTTTAAACACTACGTATCTATTTAATTCAAAGAAAATAAATTTCGAACTCGTTGAGATATTTCTTAATTGCCAAAATAATAAATATTAATAAAAATAATAATATTAATAGTTAATATAATATAATAATAATAATAAATAATAAAATATTTGAAGTTATCGTTGCGTTTTAAATATTGAAGGCGTATCGAAGGGGAAGAGAAAGGAATAGAGAACAGGAGACGACATTCGCCTAAGAATATAGTTGAAAGGGCATCGACTGTCTGTCTTATCGCAAACAAAACTTGGGACAACTGGACCCGAGACCAGTCCTTTCCCAATGCCTTGGAAATATTCGACACTAGGGAAGTTGCGAGGGAGGAAACGAACCCCCAAGATCTACGTCCTGTTTACGTTCACGGAGAAAATGAATCTCGTACTGAGGAAATTTCCTCCTCGCACACACGGAAATTTTATTCACGTTTCATTCTCTCAGTGATTTTCCCCAAGTTACTTTATATCATACCCTTTTTATTCTTCTTTCCTTTACTATAGAACGTTTAAACAAATTTAGAGCAATCTCTGAATAATTGTTTACGTTTATAAATATCCTTCAATTATTTTTTTTTTTTTTTTTACCAACGTTCATTTTATCCGTCTCAAATATTTTTCTTAACAGTTTCGGTTCTGCGCAAAAATTCTGAAAAAATTCGGAATCACTTTGAAACGGACAAAACCTTAAATAAAATCTATCATACTTCAGTTTATTTATTTTCCTCAAATTCGACCACCAAATCACTGGTGGTCGCGCAGTTGGAAGAAAAATGTCTCGCGGAAGGAACTCAGCCACAAGAAAAATTGCAGATTAGTTTATCTGTAAGAAGCCGCATCCCCTTACTATATACACACATGTCGATCGTTCTTTCTACATTTATTTTCCCCCCTTGTTTCCCGAGAACCACGCTCGTAGACAATGTTATCAAGCCATCTCTGAAGATTGAGTTTTCCAGTGAACCGAACGTGTTCCAGTGACCATCGGCGGCTCCTCGTTCAAGGGATTCTTCCTGCAGGCACGTGACCTCGATACAGACAGCTGGATCGGTTCCTGGGCGCAGACCGATAACACCAACACCCACGCAGAGTGCAGCGCCGTGACACACGCCGATCCTTATGTGAAACAGCACGCCACCCTTATCTGGAATGCGCCAGCGAACGCGCGTGGACGCGTGTACTTCACGTGAGTGCCAATTTTCTTCTTTCCGGTATGATAGACCGCAGTAACGCGGTTTGCCTTCCAAGTCGAACGCTTTTGGTACTAGTTTCCAGAGACAATCGCGGAGAGTTGTGTCAGTGGTCGACTTTCGAGTCGAGGGAAGTGTCGCAGTGGCGATATTTAATGTTTCCCGTTTCTTGGAACCTTTTTTTTGTTTTATGAGATCACAAGACTTTTTTTATTACAAGATTTCCCTTTTCAGAATTTTTTTTTTTTTTTTTTTTGCAAGATCGTAGGATCTTCTTTTTATAAGACGCAGAGATTTTAGAAACGTTCCTACGGTGGAAATTATTCCCAAAGTTATTTAAGTTTTACAGTCTTTTGTTTATTCAGGGACGAAATTTTTACGCGTGATGGCTACTTTGGTCTCCTTTTCAGCTTCCCTTGAGGAAAAGTCACTTTCACGTTCGCGAGTGTGGAATGTAAATTCCATGATCCCATGGTTCGCAATTAATCACGATTGCACGATTGAAAGGGTAGAATAATGCGAATGAATTTACAAGTTGCGCATTCTGGATTAAACTGTGCCTAGTCTTGCCACTTTACGTCAACTAGGAAAATGAATGAACTGATTTGAAGAATTTATCGTTATTACCACGTCGAAAAATGTATTACTCAGTAACAAGTGTGAAATTTATATTTTCATTGATTGTGAAATTGATTGGGAAATCGAGGAATCAACAGATTATTATTGTTCCAATTTTAATCTAATTTCACTAGATGAATTTAATAATTTGCACGTCAACCGGATATATGGACAGGTGTTCAATAATTCTTCGTTCAAACGTCGTATGCGTCGCAGATTAGCGAGAGAATCGACATAAATTTCAAATCACTGTCGCGTTTGATCTAGACACGTTCATTATAAACAACCGAGTATAATATATATGGCAATTGATTGCAAATCGGTGAGGGGAAGTACATATTTGTAAATTCTTCTCCAGAAGAATGCAATCTACCTCTAAGGTTGCGCCATTCTTGTCGCAAACGAGACGTTTGAAACGGGAACAGATTACAAAATGTAGTTAGAAAATAACACGGTCATTTATTAACTTTGTTTCTTAACGTTTCTCGCTTCGCGTTCCTTTGAAAATCAGTTTTCTTTCATCGAGAAAATAATAATAATTATACAAATTATATATGATTATTAAATATTATTAATATATATATATATTAATAGTATATAATTATTATAATATAATCATACATATTATATTATTAATTATTATTTTATTATATTATTATATTATTTATTATATATTATATATATATTAATTATATTATATTATGTAATATCAATTATATTAATTATATTATTATAAAATAATAATAATTATAATTAGAAGTAATAACCATTCGTTGGTAACATTAATATTCTGCTACTTTGTTATTTGACTAAATAATAAATTAGCAAATTTACAATAATAATAATTATATCATCTATATATATATATATATATTAATTATATATAATTATTATATTATAATAATTATATATAATTATTAAATATTATAATATTATTATATATATTAATTATATTATGTAATATCAATTATATTAATTATATTATTATAAAATAATAATAATTATAATTAGAAGTAATAATCATTCGTTGGTAATATTAATATTCTGCTAATTTGTTATTTGACTAAATAATAAATTAGCGAATTTACGTTGGTAAACATGAATACTTTGCTAATTTATTATTATAATTTAAGTCTATAATTTAGACTAAATTTAGACTGTTAGAAACAAAAGAAAATTCACATTGAAAATTTCTATTTAAAATCGTCTGGATCTGTTTTGAATCTCTGCAAGTAAAAAGTTATCAAATACGATAGAAAGATTAGTCATGCTTGAGGTTTAGAAAGTACCGCTTGAGGATGAAAGGCAAAAATAACGTTGGCAGACATTTTATCAATGTTGAAAAAAAACGATCGAATTACAAAATTGGAAGAGTAATGACAGAGAAGCTAAAGTTGGAGTGGCTGCACCCTCCTAAGGTTAATAATACCGTGCGACGTACGTGAACGATGATTATAAAAGAGTTTGTCTTTGCTGCCCACAAATTAAATGTAATTGTCCGCAAAATGTCGTCTTCATTGATAGATGTTCCGTTTAATCAAAGGATTCTACGGCTATTAATTAAACTTGCGTGTGTATTTTCGTCCTCTACAGGGACACTATTAGCTTCAACGACAATAACTGTTTAACAATCTTCAAATCTTTTTAACTTTTTCAAAATTTAAAAATCGAGTTCACGCCTGAAGTATCTCCGACAGTCATTTACTTTGTCGTTGAATTGAAAAAAATATCATCGCGACGTTAATTAAAAATATATAAAAGAATATTCCTTTTTCTAAAGTTTATCTGTTTTTTTGGAAATAGTTTATTTTTCAATGTTTCCCTTAGCGATCGATAGATATTGATGGATACAACGGTCGACTGCTCGGATCGAGCTGATTCTATCTGAATATTTAATGCGGCAGACACCGCGGGATTCTTAATTTTCAAACGGAACCTCCTTCGCTTCGTAAATGATTAATACTGTGACAATAATTTACGAGCAATGTTCCCATTCGTTCCTCCACTAAGGGAGCAGGTCGGAAGGACGCGTTGAACTACCAGACCGGTCTAATTAATTAATTTCAGCAACGACCTTTCACCCGTTGGGACTTGAACAATCTACCCGCAGTTTCCTTGCGGTCTGAATATAGAGAGAGAGGAAGAACTCTCATTTTTCTTCAGCCTCCAACCGGTGCAAAATCATTTTCTCAACGTGCAAAAAAAAAAAAAAAAGAAAAAGATTTCATCCGTGAGGTTGCTGGAGAAGAATTAGAATTAATTTGTTTCTTATTAATCCATCCGGAAAATTGTTCTCGTTAAATTGCAATTTCACCCCAAGTTGTTCGTTTCTCTCAGACAAACGAACGTCTTAAACATTTTTCATTTGCTCACGATCATTTTGTTCCATGAAACTTCAATTTTCTAAATTTTCCATGTTCAAATTGAAAACTTACATTCGCCAAATTTTTCGTTAACGTAAATATATCATTTCCTTTCGCGGAACAAAGTTTAACTTGCGCTGGCAACTGATTGCGGACCATAACGAGTGACCAATACCGTATACACTATAATTCGTCGCTTTCTTTTCGAACTCGTCAGTATGATATCACTGGATAGAAATTATTGAAAAGTGACAGATTTATTATTGTTTTGCCTATTTTATTTTACTTAAATATACTTATAAGTATACTTATAATATACTTGTAAATGTACTTATAATTATATAAATATACTTATAATTATATTTATAATATACTTATAATTATACTTATAAATATACTTATAATTATATTTATAATATACTTATAAATATACTTATAATATACTTGTAAATATACTTATAATATACTTAAAACTGAGAAAATATTACAATTTTGGAACAAAAAATTCTCGCAAGAGGTTAAGTTAAATTAAATTCAAAGTTTAAAGCGAAATTTTTATTTTAGTTCAAGTTAAATTTAAAGTTTTAATTTAAATTTGAAACGAAGAACTTCTTAGTGACTCTAGACAAGAACAGACGATGACCCTGATTTCGTATTTCCAATTCTCCGACTTCTCGATCCCCTCCAAATGTACATCCTTGATCTTAATTTGCAATTTGGCCTGTTATTCACTTTTTGAACCGGGAATCGTCGAACGTCGAGGAATTTCGTTGGTAATTAATCACGTTGAAAAATGGTGGCTGAGCAAGTTGCACGACGTGGATGAAGGATCTCCACTTCGACAGTGGATAACGTAATAAGACTAATTGTACGCCGCTGGCCAGTGGAAATAATCGTTTCCGCCGCGCGATTGCTCGCGAATACGCGTGTACACGCCAGGCTTGCTAATAAACCATCGAATTTCCAGGGAATATTACAGGTCAGAAGGCTCGCATGCCAGGCTGGCAAGCTAACGGATGAATCGTTTTAACTCCAGTTGGTCGGTCCATCGTTCGAAATGCAACGTTGCATCGTTTTACGGCACAGAGGCTGGCTTTTTTCGTTCTCTTTCTTTCTTTTCTAACTTTTGCTCAACCTCTTTTCGTGGGAACCAGAGGGAAAACCGTCTCGTGCGAGAGGTGGTTCTAAATTTGTTTCTCATCCTCCGCATCCTCCGGTTTTTCCTCCACGGGGAAAAAAACCGTGTTTATTCAGCGAGGTTCGAAGTTTATCAACTTTTTTGAGGGTTGTTCGAGCAAAGCCTTCGATACTCGTTGATTCGACGATTTCTTTGGACTAAATTCGCACGATTTGGTCGATCGATTTAACGATTTTAGTTGAGCAAAGGAGAGAATTATTTGCTTTCGTTGTTGTTTGAATTTGCGTTAGAAAAATATACAAAATATTTTATAATTAAAAATAGTAATAAATATAATAAAAATAAAACTAATAAAAAATAGTGTTAAATTTATTGTTCCGTAAATAGAAAGCATGAAATGTGACTTATCGTGTTTCTTTTTGTAGCCTCTATTGTTTTAAATATAGTACTGATATTGAGAATAGCATTGATTCCGCATTTTATTAGCCAACCAATCTTCTGAATTATATCTCAAATATGCGATATTTTACACGTTAAACACGTCGACTCGTCAAAACGTTTTAAATTACCATGTTTGACGTAAAATTCCTAATTTCTCTGATTGCAGAGGCACCATTTTGAAGGAGTACGCGCAGTATTGGTCCAATTTGGTAGCCACGACGAAGAATTGAGAGTTCCCTCGAAATTTCCAGGCTGCAGAGTTGCCCCGTTCTGGAACTAACAATCGTATTCAATTGTTCAAAAGATCTTGCTTTCGCGTTGGAAGCATTCTGCCTCACGAAACAGGACGAAAAGAAGCCGCGACACCTCGATGGAAACTCTTGGGGAACGTTCGTCAAACGCGTGTACATTGTATCATCTTGCATGTCGTGTATCGTTATAAAAAGAAGATCTTAAATATAAAATCATAAGAATTTGTACGATTTCCTGTGATCTGGAAGAGGATTTTTAATTTACGCGATTCTTCGTGATCTAGTTTCTCGCACGAGAGAAACGTTTCGAAATATAAAAGTCGTGAGAACTCACACGATCTTGTACGACGATCTACATTTGCTCGATGAAGCAAAGATCTCAAATATAAAGTCGTGAAAATCGATGTGTTCGAATGGTTCCTTTTCCCGTCGAAAATGTCGGACTTTTTATTGTTCGTGTGAAATATTTCAACGGCGACTTCTTTTTCTGCTAGCCAGTGCGTGGAAGCTAAGTACTTTCTAGTTTCATTCGCAACCGGTCACGCCGATCGAGGTCCCCAATCTGTCAGACGCAGTTGCGTAATCGCCGATTGATCGAGTGTACATCGCGACTTGTTCAATGTACCGCTTCGAGCGTGTAATTGCGCAAGATGGAAACGAAATGACGAACAGAGGCCTCACGCTTCTTTGATAACCTCGTTATCTAAATTTCACACGTCACTTCGCGTTCAAAAAGAAAAGACTGATCGTGGCCTTTGAAGAAAATTCTCTTTCATGTTTTGCAACGTTACGTTCCAACAAAGTTCTTTTTCAACGTAGAAAAAAATAACGCGGGTGATGAAACGTGTGTTTAACCACTTGCGCTGGTAACTGATTGCGGACCGTAACGAGTGACCAACATCGTATACAATAATTCGTTAATTCGCTTTCTTTTTCTTTTGAACTCGTCAGTATATCGCTGGATAAAAATTATTTAAGAATTAATAAAACTTTTCATTTCGTTTTGCCCGGGTTACATTTAAATATAACTTAAAACTGAGAAAATGTTGCAATTTGGGACAAATAATTCTCGACGTGCGTGGCACGTCATTCCAGCGCAGGTTAATTCTGAAACGCGAGATAAAAGTCTGGTGTAACGTGTAAAACATAAAATTGACATGTAAAAGTGTAAAACATTGCTCGATCAAAATATTCGATGCAAAATTGTTTCGCGTGAAAAAGTACGAAGAATGTAAAACATCTCTCCACTCTTGTGACTACGTCATGCAGCAGAATGTCGAGTGTTTAGAGAGCTCGAAGCTTCGCCACGCGTGCACACTATCTACTTTAATGGGTAGAACATTGGATTATACGTGATAATACGAAATATAATGAATTTACTCGTACGATGCAAAATTTCGTGAGCTATAATCTAATGTCATATACAGGGTGTTTCGTAACTTGTGAAACCCTGTGATTGTACGCCTAAAAATAATGAAAAAAAGTCATATAAATATATGTCTTATCTGTCTTCGTTTATGAGATATAATGAATTTCATAAACAGAGCAAACTCTAGTAAGCTAGTTTTACCAGGGATGGGTATATTCAATTTTCATAATAATCATAATTGGGATGAAGAAAACCCACACGTTATTGTGCATTCAAAACATCAACACCAGTTTAGTTTAAACGTATGGCTAGGAATAATTGATAAATTTTTAATTAGACCTTTTTTTCTTGATGGGAAATTAACAGGCACAAAGTACGTTGATTTTTTAAGCACGCGTTTATATGAAATATTAGAGGAAGTTCCAGTCGACATTAGACTTCGTATGTGGTTTATGCATGGTGGAGCTCCGCCGCATTTTAGGCAATTTTTCAATCAACACTTTGCAAATAAATGAACTGGTCGTGGAGGTCCCATTGCATGGCCTGCTCGTTCTCCGGATTTGAATCCATTAGATTTTCATTTGTGGGGACGTTTAAGATCTATTGTACACGCAACATCGATTGAACATGCTGAAGTACTACGAAATAGAATAGAGCAAGGCTTCTGACAAATTCGAGAAACACCAGGAACGATAGAGTAACCAGATGAATGACAAGACACGTGCAGGCTTGTCTTCAAATGCAACGTGGTCATTTCGAACATCTTTTGTGAAAATAATTAAAACAGAAAATTCATTGTATCTCATTATAAACGAAGACAGATAGGACATATATTTATATGGCTTTTTCTCATTATTTTTAGGCGTACAATCAGCTTCCGAAGTGGGTTCCACAAGTTACGAAACACCCTGTATATCTGATAACAGACTCGTTCGCCGAGCAAATGAAGTTCTCGAACGTTTCGCGATAATAAAGGACTTCGATTCCAACGAAACGAACGTGTAATAAAAACATCACTACTCGTGTAATTTCTCATTGTTGCGAATGTGGCACAAGGCTCATCGAAACTGCCGTCTTCCTCTAACGTGTGTACGTGAGAACTGATTGCTAGCGATCGCTAGCAAGACGAAAGATCGTTAGAATCCCACGAAACATTCCATTGTTCATCAAAGAAACCTCCCGTCTTTACAGAGCCTCTCGAGTACCTTCAATTCATCTTGACAAATAATCGCATCGTGCAAGGAACTTCGACCTTCGGAGAGATGACTCGCAACAGATTTGGTCTTTCAGACTTGAAGCCACGTTTACACAACGCTCACTTCCAGTGGATTCGCCTAACACTGTCTGCCTCGGTATTCGATAATTCGAGATCTGTTCAACGCTAGAGGTTGAGGTGATATTTTAATTAACGAGGGAATACTCTCTGTCTTTCGACAGACTTTGAAAAGAATTTCTAAAGTTCACAATTAATGATTGGGGGAATCTAATCAGTTGATTTCCAACTTTTTTTTTTTTTTTTTTGGTCATGCTAAAATCCCACCCTTGTGACACATAATAATTCTCATTATTATTGAAAAAGTGAACTTTTGACGTGGAGAAAGTCTAAATTAACTTGGCATAGGCAAGCTTCCAAAGAACGTGACATTCATGAAAGGGAAAAATACAAATTAATAAAATTAAGTGACACAATAATGATAGCGAATAAAGTGTTAAAACATAGAATAGAGAACTGAAATGATTTTCTCTTTTGTAACACCTCGATCACTCAAATCATTATGAAATAAAATAAAAGTACACTTCGAGCTCGTCTTATCAAGATGAAATGCAAAACAATTCACCGATTAATAACTCATTCTCGCCCGCTAGAAAATCAAATTCAGCCTTCAACGTTGGGAACCACGAAGAGCCTAAATGTAAATCAAATTAGTCGACATCGAAACAGTTGCTTGCTCGTGAATATAAAATTCACCAAATGACTCTCCCGAATCATCGACATTCGAGGCAATTATTCGAAGCCGAGATTTCAAAGTCGTGGGCATAAATAAAACGAAGAAACCAAAACAAAAAAAAAAAAGAAAAATGTCTCGCGTTTCCAACGAAGGGAAGGAAATTTCCAAAAATTGTATAAAGAGAAACTAGATTCGGTGTTCTCCTCTCGGAGACATGCTCGCATTTGGATTCGCCTCTCGATTCAAAGTTGCTCAGAATGGCGAGGCGTATCGACGAGATCGGTTTCGGGAGGTTGTCGAGCCTCCCTTACGGGGACGACCCACTTTTACCGATCGACTGACTTACGTAACGCGCGTATCTCGTGATCCTTTTTGCTCGCGCAAACGCGTGCTCTGGCTTCCATTAACGGCGTGCGGCGAGGAAAACAGTAAAACCCTCTTTGGGAAGCGTGTCTCCGCGAACCGTCTTATCGCCGTATCGGTTCACGTGTCTCCGCGTCAGACCGGTAATCTCGGGTGCGGCTCCTTATAAACATCAGGACGAGAATTCTCCTCCGATACGTTAAACGCGACAGGCAGACGCCTTCTTTCTGCGTTCCTGATAGCTCGACAACGTTCGGGATTTTCTTCTGAAGAGCGTAACATCCCCATCCAGAGTCTGGGAATTTTTACAAATGGCACGGTATCGTTCATCATATTTGCTGGTTCGATCGAGTTTCTTGAAAATCGTTGTCGCACTGTACAACTTGTATCTGTGTAAACTTTTCACAGAATGGTCACTGAAAGATCGAATGACATAAAACAAAAACCAACTATTACAAACACATGTTTTTTTTTTTAAATTTTTCAGCATTTTACTTGGAAATATAATTAATGGGTTAATTGATTGATCTCCAAGGAATGCTCTATAACCTACGAGAAAAAGAAAATAAAAAAGATTGAAAATGAACAATTTATGACTTTTTTCAAACCCTTCGGTCTTTCAGTGCCCACCCTCGTATCACGTAGTAGACATTTCTTTCGATGAAGATTAGAAGAATAGGGGATTCTATACTTGACAACAGTCGGTTTCAATTCGAAGATGCAGAATTGAATCGAAGAGCAGTAAAATGAAAAATTTATTAACTGACATGTTGATTATTGCTGTGTTCGAGAGTGTCAATTTATTTCGATTGTACACGGACGAGCTTGCGTATTTAGGTATTTGATTGCCATAAAAATTGCGAGGACGTCGTGGCGTGTCGTAATCCGTGAAATTCACGGGATAACTGTATATACATACATAAATGCATTGCTGCAAACGTTTTATCCCCGTCGATAGCCTACAACCGACAAGCTTGATCTATTTGACATTCGAATATTTCCCTTTGGTATTGGGATAGTGATTGATTGATGCGAATTGAGTGTGACTAATAAAAAAATAAAAAAAAGATAGGAAGAGAGAGAGAGAGAGGAAATGTAAAAAAAGCAAAGACTAAAAAACAAGAATAAAATAAAAAAGTTTAAATATTCAAGCAACTTTTTTCCAAACTTTTCAAATCTAAAATCGAGAAAGCGGAGAACGTTTCTCCATCGAAGATCGGAGAGACGAATGTGGAAGCGTCAGTTTTTGAATGACACGCGTATTGGAAGCGTGTTCTTTAAAATATAGATGGAGATCTGGCGAAGAATACGTGACAGGAATGCGTGGTGTTCGCACGTGCGAATTTGTCTTCGCGCGGATTTTTCAAAAGTTTAAGCATAAAACGTAGCTTTAACCTCTTGCGCCGGAATGACGTGCCAAGCATGTCGAGAACTTTTTGTCCCAAAATTGTAATATTTTCTCAGTTCTTAAGTACATCTAAATAAAACAAAACATGGCGAAGCAAATAATAAATTAATTCTCAATCGTTTTTATCCAGCGATGTCATACCGACGAGTTCGAAAGGAAAGCGACGAATTATTGTATATACGGTATTGGTCACTCGTTATGGTCCGCAATCAGTTGTCGGCGCAACTGGTTAATGACGAGAGCCATTTCGTTCGCAATTAATCTTTTGCGCTGGATTGACGTGCCGCGCACGAGAATTATTTGTCCCAAATTGCAACATTTTTTCAGTTTTACGTATATTTAAATGTAACCCGGGCAAAACAAACGAAAAGTTTTATTACTTCTTAAATAATTTTTATCCAGCGATATACTGACGAGTTCAAAGGAAAAAGAAAGCGAATTAACGAATTATTTTATACGATGTTGGTCACTCGTTATGGTCCGCAATCAGTTGCCAGTGCAAGTGGTTAACCTCTTACGCTGGAATGACGTGTCACGCACGTTGAGAACTATTTATCCCAAATTGCAACATTTTTCTCAGTTTTACGTATATTTAAATGTAATCCAAAACAAACGACAAGTTTATTAATTCTTAAATAATTTTTATCCAGCGATATACTGACGAGTTCCAAAGAAAAAGAAAGCGACAAATTATTGTATACGGTTCAGGTCACTCGTTATGGTCCGCAATCGCCGTTGCCAGCGCAGAAAACACGAGAAACCATCCGCGACGTAAAACCGAGGCTAACCGATCGTTGAATTCGACGATGAATTACACCGAGATGTATCTCGTTTCTATAAAGATCGGGGTTAAGTCGATTTGCAATCATCCCCTTCCAGGTGGCATCCGACACGGATAAAGAGCCCAATAGGTTACAAGTTGAAGCCATATTCGCTGCTTGAAAATAAAATAAAAATCCTGCAAAACCTCAATGAGGTTCGATCGGAGATTCAGTTTGTCAAATTATTTCCTGAAACATCGACAGTCAAAATTTCTTTATACGAATTTTCCCAAGTTGCCGTCGCGGCAGACATTACTTCCGGGATATTCCGTGTTTCGCGATGCAAATGCATTAACACGCTCATTTACCACGGGACAAATTTGCCCGTCATTTCCATCCTAATTCTCCGCGTCGTGATTCGTTGTTCGAGACTTCACGAGAGTTCACGATCCATATTTACGGTTTCGTTTCGACGTAGTCTCGGCAGGTCGCGTCTCGCGTTTCTGACAGCGTGTGCGACGACGCAATCATCCCCCTGTCGGCGACGACGTGTGTTCCTCGCCTGAGGATCATGCATATTTACGTTGCGCCGCAGAGAGGAACAAACACGACATCGACTCTCTCTCGGCCTCTCAGCTCGGCGTTTCACGAGGAATGATTCAGGGGCTGTAACGCCCCTGCGACGACTCCGCGGCTGCAGCCGGGGTCGCGGCGAGTCGAGGAGGATGAGGAGGGGAATAGGAGGGGGAGGGAGGCGAGAAGCGTGCTGGTTCTCGCGTGCAATGCGCAGGACGTCGGACGCCCTGGCGTCGCGGCCACCCCCGTCGACCCGACTCGACTCGACTCGGTCGTTGTTTGCTGGCCCCACATCGCACCTGGCCGCGTGGAGAAGACGGTCGCACGCATTCCGTGACCCTTCGTTCTTCATTCAAACGTCTCGCCTGCGTTCCGCTCGTTCTCCAGTTGATTCTCCGTGATTCTCCACCGGAGGTTAGGAGATCGAGAAAGTTGATCGCCCGGTAAAACACACGTTGCGTATACATGAGGGAGGAAACGAAGGAGGAGGACGTTGAAGAAAGCAGTGTGCCATATACTGTTCCCATGAACCTGTCGTTCGAGCAGTGAGGGGAAGTGCCGGTGGTGGTAGTGGTAGTGGAGGTGGTGGTGGTGGTGGTGGCGGTGGCAGTGGTGATGGTGGTGGTGGTGGTTGCGGTAAAACGTGTCCACGAACCTCTTCCTCTCCCTCTTCGCTCACTCCACCGAGCCGGTAGCAGAACGGGACAGCAGTAGGTCGACGACTAAAGGGTGAATAGAAAAGTGTAGTCGTCGTCCGTGTAATTTTTGCAACGGATTTACAAATTGTTCTCTCAAATCTGACTAAAAACCGAAGCTAGAAGCCTCCACTTTCGTTATTCCCTTCGGCTGTCCGCGGAGGAAGGTGGAACGTGCCGGAGATATGCGCGTGCTATCGATCACGCGGGCCGATCACGCGGATATGTGATACCGGAAGTAGGTACGGCAGGCAGGCCTCGACCTGCGTGCAGGTGCTCCACTGTATGCGTACCACGTATGCGTACAGACGAAATAGGGGCGAGCAACGACAGAGAAGAGAAGGGTGCGCGAGAAGAGGCCGCGTGTCCAGGGCCAGTCGTGAAGATGCACGCCACCGACGCCGTCGCCGCGACGGCGTCCCTGCCGTCATCCACGTCCATCGCATACAGGAAGCCCGGCTATGCGGTCAACCTTGTCGTCGTGCTCCTCGTGTCCTGCTGGCTCGTCCACGACCGGATGGCCCTCGGCATGTCCGAACCACCCGAACTCACCACCGTCGAGGGTGAGTTTTCTTCTTCTCACCTCCCTCCCACTGACTTCTTACCTAATTTCACTCGTTTGCGAGAAACTTAAAAAT
Source organism: Frieseomelitta varia (assembly GCF_011392965.1). NCBI lineage: Eukaryota > Metazoa > Arthropoda > Insecta > Hymenoptera > Apidae > Frieseomelitta > Frieseomelitta varia. The sequence continues at coordinate 138,698 of NW_025110763.1, forward strand.
GGCAAAAGCGCGCGGGTTTTTTTCTTTTTTTTTTTTTTTTTTTNTTTTTTGCAGCTCTTCGACATTTTGCAACTAGAATTTCGTAGATTTCCATTCGATTTTTCAGAGAAATCTGCGCTCTCTGCACATTTCTGTCCGCGTTACAAAATAGAAACGGGGCGACGAGCTATAGAATGTCACTCGCGGAGAATGTGTCAAACTTCAGGGGAAGTTTCGTCGAGAGTGTGTGTATGTTGTAGTTGGCGTTCTTGAGACGAAGGTAAAAGATGAAGTGCTGCAGCGGGGAATATTCTTGAGAACACAGTTTCTTCGCTGCACGAGGCTTTCAAGTCAAATTAATCTTCGAGAGACATGCAAGAGTGTATCGTGTATACACGTATGATCTTGCGCGTGTTTCGACGTACACTCTGACCTCCGTAATCTCGATCAATTTTATTTAATCAGCGGGAAACCGTGGTCTTTGGACCAAGTTATCATGCAAATCGTGTGCACATTCAAATACACGCTAATCTACGTTCTACGTGATACATTTAGATTGAATTTATCAGTACGCGAAAGCTATAAAACAAGTACGACGCTGTGTTAATACTTTCTCGCAGCACTTCAATGTTATTTCAATATACAATACGATATTTCATCCATCCAATAAATATTAACAACTCTTCAATAGCAATTTCCCTCGCTCCACTTTCCACGGTTAATCATAAAATCAAACAAATTGCCAAAGGACTGTTTCATTTCGCTCTTCCTTCTCCTCTTTGTCAAGAAACGAGAAGAGACGAGGATTCATCAAACAAAAGACACTTGGAATTGATTAGCTCGACCACGATTATGTTTCCTCCTTTCGTGCAGTTCACCGTTTTATTCTCAGTCGATATGCGAACAAATATTATTGCAGCATCGACGAGGGACTACGTGTCGATCGATGTCAACATCTCTCTTTCTTTCTCTCTCTCTCTCTCTCTCTCTCTGAATATGTGCGTTTTAAGCTTTCTCGCTAAAACAACGAACACGTATGCACAGCTGATGTACATTAAACCTTTCGCACGAACCAACACAGCTATTTATTTACACAACATTATATATTTATATTACGTATATTATACATTTATTATATATATACGTATTTATATTTATGCATTATATATTTATATTTATATACTTATTTTTATATAAATATATAAGTATATGTATATATTTGTATACGTATATTTATATAAATATACGTACATATTTGTATACGTATTTTTATATAAATATACATATATATTTATACACATATTTTTACATAAGTATACGTATATATTTACATACGTATTTTTATATAAATATACGTATATATTTGAATACGTATTTTCATATAAATATACGTATATATTTGTATACGTATTTTTATATAAATATACGTATATATTTACATACGTATTTTTATATAAATATATAATAATAGTATTTTTATATAAATATATAAATATATGTATTTTTAACAAATTTATATATTATATAAATATATAATAATAATTTTATAATATATAATATATAATTATATAATAATTATATAATATATAAATATAATAATAATAATTTTATATAAATATATAATAATAATAATTTTATATAAATATATAATAATAATACTTTTATATAAATATATAAATATACGTATTTTTATATAAATAGATAAATATACGTATTTTTATGTAAATATATTTACGAGCTTACAGCCAATACAGTCCAATAACTTTTGATACATCTCTACGACTGAAAACGTTGAAAATTGTTCGAAAACGGTATCGAATGCGCTGCGCTGCAAGAAAAAAAGCGCGACAAACAGCTGAGATAGCAATTCCCCCGTTTCCATTTGAAGAAGATGCTCCGGTGATATACTAAATAACAAATTAGCGAAAAATATAGAAATTAAATATCTTTGTGTCAACCACCGTGTGCTCTTTGAATAAGAAAAATTTTTGGAGTATTCGTTCACCACTTATTAACTCTCTCGCCATCACTTTCAAGTGAGAGAAATAACGAGGAAATGAAAAATATTTGGATCTTATTAGAATCTTTCTCTATTTCAAATTGATAGATTCTGTTCACGCAGACACAAACCGATCGAAACTTTGTTGAAAACGTGAAATTCGATTTCTACGACTTGATATTCCTGTCTGTATCAAACTGGAGCTTCAAATTGCACATGTCGTGCTTCTCGAGCTCATTGAATGAATCGAACGCGTTCTCAGGCTCGGAAAGTTCAATCGCCAGTTAAAAGAAACTCGGATGGTGTATTTCCACCATCCGCCTTCTCTGCTCTCATTTGCGTCCTTATTTCCTGGACGAACGAGCCTGAGTTTCCTCTTTCCGATCGTTAAATCCAAGCGAATTGCACCGGGTAATGTCATTCGCGTTCCTCGAATTCCTCCAGAATTCGTCGATCTCGCGTTAATCTCTTAATCTCCAGCCGGCGCATTTTAAACTTAAATTTATCGCACCCGATTCCGGCTTGCCGTCATTGTTCCCAGTTTGGTTACCTATCCCTAACCTATTTCTCGTTCTCCTTGCATTCGTCTCGTTTTCGTTCGTTTTATCATTCCCATTTATATAATATTTATTTAAGGAAGAAACAAGCAAGGATGCACAAGTGAAAAACAATATTTTTGCAAAGAAGGAAGAATAATTTGATATTGGAAAGTATTGGTACTGGAAAGAATACTTTAATATTAAAACTTTCATTATTTATTTATTTATTTTATTTCATATTATTTATCTTTTTAACATTAAAAACTTTTATTATTTTAATATTAAAATCTATATTAACTTTTTGGTATTTGTTAAATTGTTTATTATATTTTATACATAATTGTTTATTATATTGTATGTTATATTGCTAATTGTTTGGTACTTTTTTAATTTTTTGGTATTGTCAAAAGGTAACCAGTTTTTCCAAGAATCTTTATTCAGTTACGGTGTCGGCTTTTGGAAATCTGAATAATTTTTCCCGCGCGCGTTCCAAATAAAATTGTTTCCGTACAACTTTTGGCACGAATCCAATTCTAACATTAATTTAATTAACAATATTGATACTACGTAATTAATTAGCAATATCAATTTTCTTTGGAAAGGAGCGCAGTTTCGCAAGAAATTAGTCATTTGTCTGTTTAATGGCCGAAACACAACCGAAAAAACGACGATTTGATTTATTCCACCTCCGGAAAGGACGATACGAAAGAGTTACACGTTGCTCTCGAGAATTTATTACCGCGACGTTTTTCTCAAACTTGGCGCTTTAGTAATTCCAACGGGCAAGACAATAACGGAGGGAAAATCGTGAGGAAAAGTATAGATTTGCATAAGGCTATCGTATAAAGCACGAGGTCACACGCTAGAAAACACACTCGTCGTACTTCCATAGATCGCAGAAACCTCTAACAGAGGGAAACTCTCGTTTGTTCTCATTGTTCGTCGCGTCGAGTCCGTTTGTATGGCGGCAATCGCAATAATGAGGAGGTTGAACGCCGATCCTTGAACAAAAGTAGTTAAAGCTATCACCCGCCTTTCCTTCGTCTCTTTTTTCCCTTATTGTTAATGAATAATTTCCGCGATAATTTCCATCGATCGAGAGAGGCTCGGACGCTTTCAAGAGAAATCGAGACGTTGAACTCCTTAACTGCATTCGAACACACTTATATTCGTAATATTCGTAATATTCGCGCGTTCTTTCAGTTTCGTTTCGTTTCTTCCGAGTATAACGAGACATAAACGTGGCATTTCCAAATTCAGCCACTTGCAATTCAACATTAAAGTCTCGCTCGAAATTGGAATATATCCAATTGTCAAACAGATCGCGGTCTCGGCCTTCGCGATTTTTCGAAATCGGCGAGGTGACGCGAGCCGCCCTAAGTAAATTACACGGGGATTAAACGAATTTAATCAAGCGTTTTTATCGTTCGTTACGGTTTGATAACGTCGGGCGAGCACGAGTGAAGCCCGAATTGGGCGGCTGGCGAGCTTATCCCTGTTTGCAATTTGCAAATGTAGCCACGGCCGGACTGCAGAAAACCACGTGCCACGGTAATGGCACTGGCACAATAGACCCGAACACACGAAACTATATTTTGATTGGAAATGCATTTCGAATGACGTTATCGCGCTGATCGCGGATGACCTTTTGCCATTTGCGAAAATGAAACAAAAAAAGAAAAAGTGACAGACGAGCGGAAAAAAGAAAGAAAAGTAGGATTCTGGTGCTATTGCGCATTGCAGAATAATCACGGATGCTTGTTTCCCCGCGTGAAACACATTTCCTCGAAATCGATACGGAGGAAAGTCAACGAGACGCGATTTATTCTATTCACTCCGGTTATTAAAATTTCCTATCGAAACGCGAATGCCGCGATCGCCACTTGGCCCCCGATGAAGACGCAATCGTCCGAGAGAGTGTTCGAGTGTTTTGCAGAAATTTTTCGTGAATATATCGTGTTGGAGAGATTTTGAAGTTTCATTGAAACAAATGGATTTTCGTGCAAATTTACGTAGACATAAAAGACTATTCACGTAAGTTAGTATTGTCTAATAAAGTTCCGAGTCTAGAGAAATATACTACTTCAATTTGATTTTCACATGCTACCACTTTACTTTAAATTAACATTCGTATACACTTTTCACAATAGAAACACACACACATATAAAACTTATATTCGGGAGATTATTAAAAAAGTTCATTAATATTGCCCTAGAATTCTAATTTCAGAAAAATATACATCAATTTGATTTTTAAGTACTACCACTTTATTTTAAATTAACTTTCATACACATTTTTCAATCCAGAAACATATGTATATAACTCATATTCAGGAGACTATTCAAAAAGTTCATTAATATTGTCCTAGAATTCTAATTCCAGAAAAATATACATCAATTTGATTTTTAAGTACTTTACTTTAAATTAACTTTCATACACATTTTTCAATCCAGAAACACATGTATATAACTCATATTCAGGAGACTATTAAAAAAGTTCATTAATATTGCCCTAGAGTCCAGAAAAATCAATTTGATTTTTAAATACTACCACTTTACTTTAAATTAACTTTCATACACATTTTTCAATCCAGAAACACATGTATATAACTCATATTCAGGAGACTATTAAAAAAGTTCATTAATATTGCCCTAGAGTCCAGAAAAATCAATTTGATTTTTAAATACTACCACTTTACTTTAAATTAACTTTCATACACATACATTTTCCAATCCAGAAACACACTCATGTATATAACTCATATTTAGAACACTATTCAAGAAGTCCCTAAAATTCCAAGTCCAGAAAAATATACTGCTTTGATTAATTTTTTTTACTTTAAGTTAACTTTCACACAAATTGCCCAATCCAATAGAAACTCATATTATCCTTTCTTATCCTATCTCTTTAGCTTTTATCGATTTTTATTTCGTCTCTCTAACATCCGAGCCGGAGGAGACTCGATTGGTTTCAATATCCGGTCGAAGCACGATCTCAAGATGGAATTTGATTATCGTCCAGGTGATGTCGCGTGTACAGTCTGTCTCCCCCGTGTCATTCGGTATCATATTCTTGGAGAGAGTGGCTTCGTGCCAGGAGAACCCTAAACAAGCCCTAAGCTAGTTCGAGATTGGCTTGGTTTGGCTCAGTTATCGACGCTCGAGCATCAGGTTGTGTATAAATATTCGATATTTGTTCGAATGCCTTTATGAAGGCACATTCCGGGGGCCAACTATTTTCAAAACTGGAATTTTCTCTCTCGCCGCTGTGAAAGAATCTCATCAACGTTAAACACGTATGTAGTAGTCGTGCGCGATCGGTGTGTCCCAGTTACGCGTAATCAAATGAAATATCTCGTTCCTTTTCAGAGTGAGAAGATAAAAAAAAAAAAAGAAAAAGAAAAAAAGAGAAAGAAAGAAATATGTTTGGAACAATTTGGTGAAAAGATCTTCATTTGATGTGGAGACACTTTCGAGATAGACAGTATCTTGTACTTTCGAGTTGATGAAGCTGGTCCGTGGAAGCCTTTTACGAATATGGAAACCGTGATACTATCAGTGAATATTCGTCCCCTTCTTTTTCACAGTTCCGTGAAAATATTATTCCATATTGGTTTTTCATATATGTTTTCGTATATAACTATATATATTTGTAACTTTATATATATTTTTATATAAAACTATATATTTATTATATACTTAATATTATTATATATAATACAGTTATATAACTATATATAATATTATATATAACTATATATTTCGTATATAACTATATCTTTTTAATCAGCTTCAAACTTAGATTTTTTTAACTACGTTTTTACAAACGGAATTTGATAATGTTTTTGTTTCATAAATCAATAAGAGAAATTTCATTGTCAATTGCTTTTTATACAGAGAGAGAGAAAGAGAGAGAGAGAATAAAATAAAATTTATTCACGTAACGTCTATATACGATATCAAACTCCAGTTTGAATAATCGTTACGTGCATTTGCATTGCATTCGAATTACATTTGAATTGCATTTGAATCGCAATTTATCGCGAAGAGATAATGAGAAGATGATACTGTGCAGACGCTCGAAGAAGCGAAGGACGCGAAATTATAATTGTTTTACGACCGTCACAATCACCAAGCAAGCACGATATACCTTCAACAACTAAATTTAAACTGATATTACGTATAAATGCAAGTGGAAGCATCCAGATTAGACAGACAGAAAAGTGATCAAAAAAGATTGTTATTCAACAGCTATTACAATAATTAATTAATCCAAATTTCCTCAAAGACAAAGCTTTGTACGAAAATATTTCCTTTTTTTCGTACATTTCGCTTAATTTTACGTAACACCGATATTTCCCCCCAAAAAGCAAAAGGAAAGGAAGAAAAAATTTTCGACGAAAAAGTCAGACCATCAGTAGAAAGCTATCAGTTTCTATTCGCAAACCTCAAACGACGCAACTCCACATACTCATCCTTTCTCGTGGGATCCACGTTGACAAGAACGCAATCGTGTAGCTGAACGAAACGAAGCGGTGATGATATTAGCGCCGCGTAATTAAGCGTGCAGGCATTTAACGTACAAGCCTAGCTCTGGCTAAATATATTCGACCGTCACAGAGTATCCTGTGCCCGTGGCCAATTAAATAGATATCCGATTTTAATCGCGCGGGACATTCAGACAGCGGCAAATGTTCCGTACTAAGCTCCGTACAGAGTACGCGACGCCACGATATCGGCGACACGATATTTAATACACAAAGGGTGTCTCAGCGTTCATCGAGCGAAAAATGTCGCATGAATCATCAGAGCGACCGAAACGATCGATTCGTATCTTTTTTTATAGAATTTTTACAGATTCGCAACGGTGAATTTTTAGGATAAATAAATACGATAAATAAATGAGACACGTAAGTAATGTCAATACACGTAAGTTTTGTACTTTAGTCGATAGTTCTAGCTTGAATGAATTTTTTTTCTTGAACTTAACAAAGTTCCTGCTGGATAATGGTTCATTAAAATTCAATAATTTTCACCTTCGTGAAAAGTTACAAAATCGAGCAATTCGATCGTAATTATTAATTATTAACACTTGGTAACGATGTTGAAGAATTAATCTTTCTCTCTATCTCAATCCTAGACACCCTGTACGTGTCTAACACATAAAAACACGTCTCGAACATGCACAATTACACGTGCACGTGTGAATGTAAAAGGAACGTGTGTATGCAGAAAGGCAGTTTCGTGACATTCGTGCGTGCTGGGATTTTACCTTGGTAAGAATTGTCGGCTCCCCGTCGTCTGATCGATACTAAATGATATTATATATCGACTATCACGACGCTGGCACCCTTGAATTTCTAGTGACGCAGAATTTGACAAAGTTTATCCTTACTTTGTGAAAGAGTGTGTTCAACCAACAATCGGATGACTCATCCATAGTAACTCGTCGGTGTCAACATTAACCTCTTGCGCTGGAATGACGTGCTACGCACGTTGAGAATTATTTGTCGCAAATTGCAATATTTTCTCGGTTTTAAGTATATTTATACGTAATCCAGGCAAAACAAATAATAAATTTATTACTTCTCAATCATTTCTATCCATATCTTTCATATCATACCGACGAGTTCAAAGAGAAAGCGACGAATTGTATACGGCTCGGTCACTCGTTATGGTCCGCGGACCAGTTGCCAGCGCAAGGGGTTAATCGTAGATATTATTATCTAGTGTTTACAAATTTATTTACTATTTAATATTTACACATTAGTAATTGCTAGTATTTGCTAGAATTTAGTATTTACAATATTTTAACCCATCATTTTCCTTCGCACAATATATATTACACATTAACCTCTTGCGCTGGAATAGAAGTCGAGAATACTTTTGTCCCAAAATTGCAATAGTTTCCTCAGTTTTAAGTATAACCCAGGCAAAACAAATAATAAATTTATTACTTCTCAATAATTTCTATCCATATCTTTCATATTATACCAATAAGAAAGCGACAAATTGTTGTATACGGTTCGGTCATTTGTTATGATTGTTATCCGCGGACCAGTTGCCAGCGCAAGGGGTTAATCGTAGATATTATTATCTAGTGTTTACACTAAATTTATTTACTATTTAATATTTACACATTAGTAATTGCTAGTATTTGCTAGAATTTAGTATTTACAATATTTTAACCCATCATTTTCCTTCGCACAATATATATTACACATTAACCTCTTGCGCTGGAATAGAAGTCGAGAATATTTTTGTTCCAAAATTGCAATAGTTTCCTCAGTTTTAAGTATAACCCAGGCAAAACAAATAATAAATTTATTACTTCTCAATAATTTCTATCCATATCTTTCATATTATACCAACAAGTGCAAAAAGAAAGCGACAAATTGTTGTATACGGTTCGGTCACTCGTTATGGTCCGCGGACCAGTTGCCGGCGCAAGGAGTTAAAATGCACAGGCCAGCCACTCGCTCGGCGTCGATATCTCCTGTCGAAGGGGATGATGCGAAAAAATGATGATGAAACTATCCGGTACGTGACGCGGAGTTCCTCTTTCTAGGCCAGTCTCTGCACCGGCATTTTTTTTCCCCTCTTAATTAAAGAGTCGCCTGGCAGAAGGAAGGTCCTTTTGTTGATTAACCTTTGCTCCTACTCCCACCTTTATCTCGTTGCCCCTTCGTTCGTGTTTGTCAGGTTTTGAGTTTAAGTAAACTGAACTTGTTAGCGGAACTTGACTCGGTTTGATCCGGTTTGTATTTGGCATTTGGGATGATTGCCGGATCGTCGGGCAAACGTTTTTATACGTGCACTGTACCTCGTTGGTGGGTGAAATGTTATCAGTTAAAATTGGACGAGTTACAAGTTTAACTCACGAGCAAAATTTCAGTTGATAGAACGATGTCAATTAATTAAAATTTCGTTGGAGTTTAAGGAAATCGTTGAAATTTAAAGAAAATCAAGTGGCAGGTAAATATAAATTTAAAAATTATCATTCTCGTAAGAATCACCTGTACATATATATGTTAAAAGTTCAATACTGTTACTTTTCATAATATTTTCACCGGTAGCACATATTATAATAATACTTCCGTAATTGGATTAATATTATCAGTAACACGTACACGCTTCTAACATTTTCATAAAAAAGAACTGAAGTTTGCAAATGATCTTTAAAAGGCCTCCGGTAATTTTTAAATTTTTACGCGATGCATTTACTCTTAGAATTAGTTCGAAAGTTACAAACTTTTAAACTCGACGTAACAGAAGCTCGAACGCTGGTTAATCAAAAGTTTAAAATTTCCAATTGAATTTGCGTAGTCCAGGAACACGGTTGAAAATCATCTGCGCAACTTGAATCTTCTGCGTCGAAAACGATGCAATTAAAATGTAATCGAGTTTCAACTAGTCCAAGCTCGTCCGATTCTCGTCTCTTCTCTGTTGTTTCTCTCTCGAGCTACACGACTCGAGCCGCCGATTTGACAACAGACATCGACTCGCACCATGCGTTTCACCAGCAGCTTGCTTTTTTACGTCGACTCGTTCTATCGATCCTCGAATTACAGCGTATTTCTGGTATCGGTGTCTCGTTTTTTCTCTATTTTTTCGTTTCTCTGTGACAATCACTGTGCCGTAGATAAAAAAGATCAATATGCTCGCGTCCTTTTGAATCTTTTTTGCCTGCTGCTCGGCAAGGAAAATAGCGATACACATTCTAGATTATTTTCCTTCGATATTCTTCTCTCATTTTTCTTTTTTTTTTTTTTTATTGCGATGAAATACGATGTTTTTGTATTCTCTGCGCGATGAAGCCTCTCTGTTTTTTTTATTTCTTTTTCCTGCTTTTTCTATTTTAATTATATAAAGTACGATAATAAATACATAATACGTATAAAAATATTTGCTACTTTATGCCTCGCTTTTAATTTAACTGTTTTTGTAACGTACAAACGTTTGTAGAAATAATATAAAGCTATAAAATTGATTTCTCATAAAAGTCGAAGTACGTGGGAACGCGTACGCTTTTTACGACCGCCGAGTTGAACGCCATAAAAGCGGGCGACTGTGAAACAGCCTGGAATTTTGTCTAGCCGAAAAGCATTCCGCATTTTTTTATCCTCCTCGCGGTTCATGACGGCAAAGCTACCGTTATCAGGTCTTTTAAGAATTCAAAAGACACCCGTTTCGTAAAAAAGAAAGTAATTCCCGAGAAAACCATCTTAAAAGCAATCGCGGAAAATTAACCGTGTTTTTCAAGAAGACAAAAGAACGATAGAGTAACGAAAGAAAAGAAAATTCGACATTTCTCTCTTATATTTTAGAAACACGGAAACATTGAATAATAACGAGCAACATTTCGTGATTGAAAAAAAAAAATTACAAAAACCAATATCCATTTTAACTGACCTAGATTTTCTTTTTCAAAAGTAAACACTGAAAGTTCAGACTGTAAAGGGTACACTAACCACGAGGATTTTTCGTTCCAAAATTGTAATATTTTTCTCAGCTTTAAGTATATATTTAAATAAGACAAATAATAAATTTGTTACTTCTCAATAATTCCTATCCAGTGATATCATACCGACGAGTATCGAAAAGAGAGCGACGAATTATCGTATACGGTGTTGGTCACTCGTTACGGTCCGCAATCAGTTGCCAGCGCAAGTGGTTAATTTGAAACGCACTCTACACGAATTAATTTGCACTTTCGATATACTTTAAGGTTAACAATATATATATATTTGGCTCACAGCCGACCATCGGTCGGGGTCCTCGAATATTTTTACTCTTTTACGTCGCGCCTGGAAGAGGTTAGCCCCTTTTGTTCCCTCGCGAGTATCGCTTCTGGCCCTCGATCACAAGAGATTTATTTTGGGGCAAAGAACCTGGCGACACACATATCGCGGCAGGCACTTAATTATCACGGGATCACCTGGTTCCACCTGGTGAATTACACGTGTTGCAGCCACTCATTTTTTTTTTTTTTTTTTTTTTTTATCAAGGGGCACGGGGGTAATTAGAACAGGGCCCGAGGCTGCACCTCGTTTTAAAATTCAGTACGTTCGGGAATTCTTGCACCCGACCCAAGAGTGGTTATAGGCTCTGGCCCGTCGCACAGAGAACCAGTGTTAACTGTCGTGCAATTCGACTGCAATTAAAAACACTTTGCCCAAATGCGACCTCGGTTATCCCGTGGCTCGTCACGCATATTCTGCTTTCTCTATTTTAAATTTTTTTATTCCGTTTCAAGGAACAAAGAAAGAACGAAAAGTCCTTTGAAGAAGATAATTTTTTGTCGCAAACAGTCAAAGTATATAAAAATGTGAACGAGAAATGTGTTTCAATTGCATACTTTCTTCTTTCTCACGCGGGAAAAACGTGAGTTTGTAGAACTGGAGTTTACCGCTTTTATTCTTTTTACAATTATAAAATTGTTGTGTACTACTACGAAAAATATAGAGAAAAAAAAAATTGTTTTCGTTGAATAGTAGTTTCCTGATGAGAATTTGTTATATCTACATTCTATTTTCTCGAATTTTATATTTCATTCCTCGAAACACGTCTGTGAAAAGAGATATTATGTTTGTTAAAAATTTAAATCGTCGGTTTCATTGTTTCCCTTCTGATGAAAAGAAAGAGGTGTGAATATTTTTTTTTAGGATTTGTGATGCTTCTTTCTCGTCCAACGATTATATTCCACTTATTGCGGCATAAAAAAATATCGTCCCTTTTAGAGATCAAAATTTCCAAACATTGTTTCCTTTTACAGTAGGAGAGTGAGTTTGGATATAGGATTTGCATAAAAGGATTTCATTCAAAATGTTGTTTCGTTCATTTCAAAAATGAAGGAAGGTATACTGATTCTTCTAAGATGTTAAATTTTAGAATTTAAATTTGTTGGTTGATTATTTTTCTTCTCTATTAGAAAAATATATGCTATTCTCTCTTCTTCATTCTTTTTTTCCATCAAATTGATGTATTTCGATGAATATCACATCCTTTATCTTGGAATCTGACTTCTCTCAGTGATCGCTATTCAGAACAAATACGTACATCTAACCATTATGGTTGTCATCATCCAACTTACAATAATTCAATACAATTGCTACCGTGACTGTAGCCAAATCGAATCGTCCAGAATAAGCTTCTTTTGTCTCTTATACATGTTTCTAAATTTACAAGACAGTCAAACATTCCGCGTTCTATTATGTTTCGCATTAGTCCGCAAGATGCAGAGGTTGTCGACATATCCAAGGCTTCGATTCTTTATGCACGATGCGTTTCTTTGCCGCATGTGTCTTAGGAGTCCCATCATTTAAACTTAACATTTGGGAAAATTATTCGGAGGTAATATTTCAAGATCGAACAGAAGTTGCTCCAAAAGATCTGCTCTCGTATTTAATATAGAGTTCTTTGTATTTGATATAAAGTACACGGCTCTTAAAACAGAGTTCTTCCATTTTCCCAAATATAACTTTGTTTCGCGTGGATTAAGAAGTTTTTGGAAGATTAAAACTTTTTTAATAATACCGCGGACATTGGGAATTTCGTCAAGAATTCAGCCGTAATCTAATGACTTTTGATACTGATTTTTCTAGTTTACAGCTGTTTTCGCTAATAATTTTCATATACACGTTATATATGACACCTAATCTAATAATACATACACATAAAAGACCGTTATTCGAAAGTTAATTTCAGTATCAGAATACCAAATCGATCATCATTATTGCAATTTTTTAATTCACCAAGCTGAGAACATTGACGTAGCAGAAAGCCGAATTAAAATCGACACGATCTTTCTAAAACTCCTTAACAAAATACATGTCTATAGTTCACCAGCAAATAATGTTGCAACTTGCTCGTGACTGCTCATACGTTCGAGTTTGGCATCTGTGTACCAAAGTGTATTTAATTTCACAGCAATGGAACTAGTGAACTAGTCTCGTCTGACCGAGAGTAATAATTTTTTACTCTTAACTTTACTTTTAAGTGATAATTAGAGTACTGATTTTTGCTTAATAATTTACTCTGATTCATTTTCTTCTCCGATGAAAGCTGCAGAGATCAGCGTTTGATCGTCGCAAAATCGAAACGATCGATCACGCTCAGTTTCATTTATTTTATTATTTAATTATTTAATTTAACGAACGCGGTCAGTTGCTTGGCCTCTGTTGTTCTACCTTCCATTTCATCCAACCGAGCAGCTTTTTGTTTGCTATTCGTTAGGAGGTGAACGCTCGGCGAGCGGAGAGACGTAAAGACACTGCAGTCTGCACTGCGGACTCACGTGCAGCTAACTTTCCGCTCAAAGTCCCCGGCCCGTGGCTGCACTCGCTGCACCCTTCCGTTAGACTTGAACTAGTTACGAATCCAACGTGATAACAAACAAACGACGGCTGCCGAATAAAACGCGAAGTTTCGTTGTTACCGGCGATGAACCGGTCTCCCCTAACGAGACTTTGCAAAAGAAGCTCGATCCGTTCCTTGAATTGAACCGCGAATTGAACTCTGATCAAATGGACTGCAATGGTTTTTGATATTATTGACGTGAAAAAGTTTCGTATCATTTTTCTCAGAAAATTATTATTACATACACGACACAGTTTGCGAACTGAATTTAACCTCTTGCGCTGGAATAGGAAATCGGGAATCTTTTTGCCCCAAAATTGCAATATTTCCTCAGTTTTAAGTATATTTAAGTATACTTAAGTATAACCCAGGCAAAACGAACAATAAATTCATTACTTCTCAATCGTTTCTATCCATATCTTTCATATCGTACGAGTTCAACGAGAAAGCGACGAATTATACGGTACTGGTCACTCGTTATGGTCCGCAATCAGCTGCCAGTGCAAGTGGTTAAATAACGTCTGGAGAAAACAGATCGAAAAAAATTTCGTTAATAATATCATCTCTATCGTGCAAACATCCGAAAGGTTGATATCTTTCAAATTATCAAATCCTTTCTTGTCTGTTTTCCTTTCTTTCGTCGATTCCACTGGAGTTCGTTAATTGGTTCGAACGCTATTGATCATTCAGAGATCTCTTGTAACTTCTCTTGATGGAAATAATATTAGCAGTTATAAATTCGATAAACTGACAATAAGAACGAGTAACGTGGAATATCGAGCGTGAAAGGATTAAGAACGCGTTCCGATTGCGAACAAACGAATGCTAAAATGCAGGCCGGTGTTCCTCGAATGTATCTCGGAGTGCAGCCAATTTTCTCGTTAATTGTATCGGACGACGCGTTCCATTTTTCATCTTCGATTACGTTACGCCGTTACGAAAGTCAAATTTAACGGGTTCGCGAATACATTACGCTTGAATTGTGGATTCTGCCAGCGTCTTTCGTCGATTTTCGTGTAAAATTGCTCGTTACCAATTTTATAACGAAATTCTAGGACGGGCTTCGGATTGAAATAACGGAATAATATGATATCTCGAATATCATGTTACATATGCATATATGCTATAGATATGTTTCAAGGAAATTTGTAACAATAAAATTGTGAAGTATAATGGGCTAATTGAGTCTTGAATTTTTTGGTTAAAAAGGGCATTTAATTAAAGTATGGTGCACTTGCTCGTAGTTACGCAACATATTCTATTGCGTAACTATGTTGCTTAATATTATATAATATATTGTTTCCGCGATGAAAATTCATTTACAATTACAATTAATTAATTAAGGATACGATTCGCTTGCTTTCAAATTAATTTACCCTTTACTTGATCACACGTCAAATAAACGAACGAATCGGTTTCCTTTCTTTTCTCGAAATTTGAATTTTCAAATTTGTACTATATTTTATAATAAATTTTAATTTTTATAATATTTTATAATTTTTATAATATAATACATTTTAATTTTTATAATATTTTATAACATAATACATTTTAATTTTTTCACTTTTATTATATTTTATACAAGCCTAATCTTCGAATTAATTACTCCTTCGATGATTGAATTTAGTTTTATTTTTTATCCTTACGTAAAAATGATTTGAAGTCTGAAGTTGAATGTTTTACAGAAAAAAAATTATATTGGCGGAGAAGATTCTAAATTCGTAGCTTTCCGCGTCTTGTCATGCCTCCTCGGCATTTAGCTCTAAAATATCAAACTTCTTTCGAGAGTGGTTTGCATACTTTGTATAGCCTTTTCCCTTTCCTGGCTGGCACTACCTGCGTGATTTTGTCATCGATTTCGTGTGCCCACAGAACTTTTACGTTTCCATATATTACGCTAAATGACCGCAATATTTCCGCGAGAGAGTTTCCAAGATAAATTCCACCGTGAATGGATAAGTTAAGTTTTCCAGAAAGCGAGTCACGGAATTTTACGTTTACCCGTGCTTTATTATACCGTAATTATATTGTACCAAGCCTTTAGAATTTTGAGGTCAATCAAAGTTCTTTGAAATTAAATTCAACTCTTGATTCGCGACTCTCGATATTTTATTTCGAAAATGACAAACAGATTGTTCCTGAATGGGAACGATACGAAAGATGTAAGACGAAAATATTGTCAAACAGAATTAAAATTAAGAGTATCGATAATGTTTTTTACGTCGAAGGAAACCTCGAACTAAAATTAGTTGCCTATTCACGTTGCCAAGTCTTAATAAAGAGCCGTTAGCTGTCTCCGGCTAATAAAATTAAACTCCCGATAAAAAAAAAAAAATCTCCTTCAAAGACCTTTTTTTCTATAAAAAGTACCCGTGAAACCCTCTTGTCGCTACTGTCATACAATATCATACAATAACACAAGAGAATTTACTATATTAACATAATAATACGAGAAAAAAGTTTTGTATTATGCTGTTGTGAATTATTATTAATTAATCGTTTTAATCGTCATCGATTATTTTAATTTTGTTCGACGAGATGGCAATGGTCGGAAGGTCGCGCGTGAAATATTTCGGAAATACGCCGAGAGGAAGCTCGGTGAAAGGGAACGACATCGAGCGCAGTGCTTACAATTAAGCTTTGAAAGCAGAGGCTGTCTGCTTTACTCTCTCTGACGCGATGCCTCGAAAAATATTCAGAGCGGAGAGGCCATTTTGAAAATGCAGGACAGAATGGGAAAAGTCTTTGTGAGGCAGAGAGGTCGGAAAGATTCGCGCGAATTATTCACGAGACATCCTCGCCGCGGACCGTTTCCCGAAATAATGATGCTCATAATTTACGATGTCGTCGATTCTGTTCGATGAGCCGCCTGAAATATTCAAAGTGGACCCGAATGAGGATACGCTGTGATTCGGAAGGTGGAACGATCCCGTAATTTTGAACCAAAAATATTTTAATCACTGCGTTTCATAAAATACGAATATATTGTATCATTAGGTAATGTGATTTTTTTTCTTCTTTTTTTTTGGAGAATTAGGTTTAAGACAATCATTGGAGGACTATTGTTACCGGATTTTTGGAAAAATCGCAACAGAAAAGAATGAGAAAGTATAAAAGTACGAGGAAATTCGTCATTTACTTTATTTTTACCTAACATATTTACATAATGTATTCTGTCGTCGTAAAAATTAGTTCGAAAATACGTATTTTTCGAACAGAGTCGAGCATCTGTGATGTTTGTCTCCGCTGCGAACGAACGCGACGTAACTGCGGATCCTCAGTCCGCAAATGTGGGTCAAGCGGGGCGATATATCAAAAAAATTTGCCACGAACAATTCTGTGGGAGGCCTGGCGAAGGCAACCAGGGGGCTCGATTTAAATCAGTCCTCCGCTCATTTTCCCGAAGGAAAAGTCAGAAAGCTGTCGCGAAAATTATTTTGAACGCGTCGAAAGGAGATATCTTTTCGAACGAAGAAGAGCTAAAGTCACTTCCGTTACGTGTCATTTGTTATCTGACGAACAAAGTAAGGAGTGACAGGAATTGAAACGTGCCAGATGCCCTAAATGAAACACCAAGATCTATTCGCTGAAGCGTTTTCCACGCTTCTGACCAACTCATCTTTTCGGTGCCTGAATTAGTACTTCCGGAAAGGAGGCCGTCATTAGGGAAGCTAGGGGAACTGTGCTAACCTAAGTTTCAGCGAACGAGGGTTTTGCCATGTTGGCCAATGACCTCTTCAATCCCCGTGAGATGGATCGCAAGATTTTCACAAATTTCATCCAACTAATTAATGTTTTCTTGCTCCAGCTGATTGCGGACCATAACGAGTGACCAACACCGTATAAAATAATTGAGGAAACTATTGCAATTTTGGGACAAAAAAAAAATTCTCGACTTCTATTCCTAAGAGGTTAATGTGTAATATATGTTGTGCGAGGGAAAATGATGGGTTAAAATACTGTAAATACTAAATAGTAAATACTAGCAATTACTAATGTGTAAATATTAAATAGTAAATAAATGTGTAAACACTAGATAATAATATCTACGATTAACCCCTTGCGCTGGCAACTGGTTCGCGGACCATAACGAATGACCGAACCGTATATACAACAATTGTCGCTTTCTTTTTGAACTCGTCGCTACGATATGAAAGACATGGATAGAAATGATTGTGAAGTAATAAATTTATTATTTATTTTGACTGTGAAAATATTGCAATTTTGGGACAAAAAGAGGTTAAATGTCTCCTAATCTTCCGTTTGCTATCCAGATTCGGTACCCAACAAGACGATTATATATTTGCCACCGTAGTAGAACCAATTTTATTGATCGATCGAAGCTTCAGGGAAATTTTTCTGAATTTTTTGTTTAATACACAAGTTTCTGACGAATAAGCTTGTTCGAATAAGATCGAGCAATGTTTTTCGTCGTTCTCTTCGTTAAAATTTGTCATTTATTAGTATGCAAGGAGTCAACTCGCGCGTGAAGGAAAGTTCATTAATTAAGCTGAAAGCTTAGCTGAAGTTCGAACTGCCTTGGTCGAATCGGCCAACTTTCTCTATTTAAACAAAAAACAACTTTTGCATGCAGAAACGATAATAATGTAACTGCGCCCAAGTATGTGTGCATTGCCAATTGTTGCGCGTGATTCGCGTAACAATTTTCAAAAGTTTACCGACTCGACTCCGACTAACAAAGATTGTCGCTTTCAGATTTCCTTTTAAAATCCGAGATATTTCAGAAAGAAGATAATACACGTTCGGGCGTTTGGGATCGCATGGAGGTAGGTGGTCGTATTTTCGCTCGAGAAGATTTCATTTTTCCTCGTTTTGCCGGACATTTCAGGGTTTCATCATTTTTGACAAGAAATACGAATTGCCAGAAATACGAAGAGATACATTTTCGTGAAATACTGCACTACATCGTACAAGTGACGAATAAAAAAAAACTTTGGCATTTACATTATTTCGTATAAAATAAATTATTCCTTGAAATTTTCGTGTTCTCTTTTTTCAATAGTGTTAAGGTCAACTTTCACTAGAATGTTATGTCCTTTTGCTCGAGTAATTTCATTAGTAAGTAAAATCATTCACAAATTTCTTGGCCATCTTGACAGATGACTAGTTGCAAACATGATGGTACAAAGATTATTAATATTCTTTTGTTCGTCATGCTCTAACTTCAAATTATTCTCTCGCGAATAAACTACTCAGCTCGTCTCTCAGACTAAAGAGCACACCAATTCACTCTACGGAGTGAAGAATTATTACTTTTGTTCAAAATTTGCTCTCACGGAACCTTTGTACACGTCACGCTGCACTGATGTTTTAATTTTAACACGTCGATACGTCAGGAAAGTTCCTCTACCGGGACAAATAACGCCATTGTCTAATACCGCGCTATTAATCAATGTTTCAACTTTGAAACAAAGTTAAGCTCCCAGTTAGCGTCGAAAGAGAAAAAGCCTCGGAGTTGCAACGGAATTGTACCGTGAGTTATTAGCTGGCTATCGAATATCAATTTTTGTTGAAGAAGTCAATCGTTTGCCTCGATGGGACCACAGAGCACCGACAGGCTATGAGTGTACACACAACGTTTAAACCGCAGCTATCTGTTGCATAAAATTTAGCCACAGCTACCACACCTAATGGAATATTTAAGCAGCTGAATAAATCTAGAAACTGATATACCCCAGTAATAGTGGCAATTTATCAAAGTGGAAAAGAAGTTTCGCTACGTGCAACGTAGACGTGCGATATCAGCGATTAAATCTCGTACGTTACTCGTTTTTCTCACGTAATTTGTCCCTCGATATCAAACTAGCGTAATAATTGAGAGCTAACGTAGCAAGAAAAAAAAAAGAGAGAAAAAAACTGAATAAAAAAGTGAAAATTTAATCTGGGTAGGTCTATGTAATTAAAAAGTGAATTTGAGTAAACAAAAACGTGTGGAGTTTTGCCATTAAAAGGATTTAATTATTGAAAAATTGTCAACGTTGTTAGAGCAAAGAATGCAAAAAAAAAAAAAGAATACATTGAAATTTACTTGAATGTGAACGTATCACGAATTTTACTCTGCGAAATAGGTCAGAATTATAGAGTCTTTCTCTAAAGATTAAACTAACTGATAATAGCGAAACTACGAAATTTAGTTCTACAGGAATCCATTAGAGGTAATCGAATGCCGTACGCGTTGTAAGATTATCTTCGAGCTCATTAAAGGAAATCTCTTGGCAAGCTCAGTAAACTTGTCGCCATTAGCATTACGCGTTTCTCAGATCATTTAAATGAAATGGTTCTGAGCTGGATAACTTGATTGCTATCGAGCTGTCTAAGCGCTGCAAATGACGATTGTCAATCAATTTATTAAACGATTTATTATTTCATTATAAATAAAACGTATAAGGCTTGAAAATGAGAAATCTATGGTCATTGTAGATAAAAACGAATCTGAAGAAAAAACGTTCAATCTATTGATATCCTTGTGTATATCAAAAATATCGAGGCCACTGATTGTATAAATCATTATTACAAAGTTCTGCTCTTTTTTTTTTGCATTGAATTATGTATGACGTAATCTCCATTTAGCCAACAAATGAATAATCAAACAGATAATTAGAAAATAATTCAACTTTTAGCAGATAAAGGTTATTATAGCGTCTATGAAGAGAAAAAAATGTTTAAAAGAAATAATTCTCTACGTCTCCCCAAGAAACACCTCGCGCAATCGTATAACAACAATACCAGAATAAAAGGACAAAAAAAAAGAAAGAAAAGAAAAAAAAAAGAAACGAAACAAAGATCGAAAGAAATCATCCTCTCACTCTAAGAAGCTTCTCCGTATCTCTCCAACGCTACGCTTTTCGCTTCCATGCCAGCAAACAGCCACTCCTGTGAAACTTCTCTTCAGGCCATGAATCACGACAGTTCGACACGCTTTCTTCTCTTCTCGAGTGTAAAAGCAAAAAAAAAAAGAAAGAAAAAAATAAGAGAGAGAAAGAAGAAGAAAACTAAAAGGAAGAAAAAGAAGAAGAACCGCATAGTCGTGAGTAGGTGAAAAGGTTGGATATTTTCTAGGTGAGAGAGCGCGTCGCGTCGCCAGAAGCAAAAGAGGGTTGGTTGGTTGGTTGGTTGCCTCTCGTTGGATGATGGCGTGACGGGCACACACAGTCGATGACTATCGTTCCTCACGCAACGCTGTAAACGCTGGCTGCACTTTCTGCCATTACCGTTATTATGCGACTTTTCACACAATCAGTCGCCCCAGCAACTGGCCGTGTGCACCAGTTTCGCGTTGATCGGGGCTAAACCAACGGACGAATCGATTTTTATAGAAGCCTCCCGATCTCTGGCACGATAATTTGCCAGCTAATAATGTTAGTAAATTGATAAGTTGTTAGGCGCGAGTTATAAACTTCCTCTTTAAAATTTCACATTTTTTTTTTTTTGTTTTTTTTTTCTGTCGAATGATTTTTCTTTCTCTTTTGGCAATTTAAAGATATCGAGTGTAACGCAACATGAGATAATCCGTGATAAAATCGGATGTAATTTTTTCAATTTGCTTACAATTTGCTTAAATTTTATGTATTTAATCGTCGAATTTGATTTGCGTTGGGATATTTTTTAATAGCGGTGCCGTATCGAACTGCGACACCGTGTGCTGAAAATCCAGAGAAACGTTGCAACACGGTTCACGGATTAACGCCCTTTGTCATTGACGTTCGCAGTAGATATGCAGGCAACAATCAAAAGAGGATCACAGATTTTTCAATCTATTTTCATTCGTTGGAAAAGTCTTGTGTACTATGTATTTGATACCCGTGGTTTGAAAAGCGTTGATTGAAGAGATGTTTCATACAGTAGTGTCGTTTTTTGGGTTAATTGCAGGATTGTACAGTTTTAAGAATGAATTGTCCTTCGCGTAACGTGATTTTTTCCTGTTTTTTTTTTTTTCATCTTAGGACTACGATATCTGAACACGACAATTTTTAATATTTGAACACAGAACAGTTGAAAATGAAAGGACCGAGCATTTAAGAATGTAATATCTAATTGTTTGAATATTAACATCCACGTTCCTACATACATTTCATCCCTTAACAACACCGAGAGCGCAATAAAGTAAATTATTATTTCGCGAATATATTTTTGAAATATTCTAGAACTATATGAAAGCACTTAATGAACGTTCCACGCATTTTTCAATAGGAAATATCCTCTACTGTCCGCAATTCTCCTGATGTCTTGATACGCTTCAGTACTTGATGATGGAATCTTTATTGCTCGTATACACGATTATGCAATTGTGACTTGCTCTTATTTTACGGCACAATTGAAATCATAAATTGCACAAATCGTACGTTTACTACAACAGCGCATTAATTTTCAACAACTTTTCTAACGAAAATGTCCACAGATTGAAATAATTACGTAATTAGATGTCTTTAAACTTTTTATGTCTTGCAACTTTTCTAACAAAAGAAGTCCACAGATTGAGATAATTAGATAATTAGATGTCTTTAAAATTGTTTGAGGTTCTGCAACAATTGAGCGAAATTCATTTTGAAAGGAGAACAAAATAAAAGACACACGACGATCGAATGATAAAATAAAGAAAAAGTAAATTGGAAGGAGGAACGTAAGTTCCTCGAAGGACATTTCGTTCTTGTTCTACATCTCAATACGATTGCGAATTTATCGTGCCATAATAAGCGCGAACAGTCAGATGTTAAGTGCTCGATGATCCTTCCGATCCTGGAATTCTCTCCTTCCCGTGGAGAGGCGTAAATTATAGCAACTCTATTTCAAAGGGAACGTAAATTTCGGATTCTCCAGTCGCGCGCCATTGCCCCGTAGGGAATCGTACTTATTCTCGATTCCTGCGCTACGTTAGAAGCATCGAATATTTTTATTCTCGTAAAAAGTTTCCAGACTATTTCTTTCTTCATTCGTTTCGACGGACGAAGATAAGATGAAAATAATAACAGAAGATAAAAGGAAGAAAAGAAATTTTGGACTGGAAGATAAATGAAGTGGTAGAATATTGAGAGAATAATAGAAAAATATGAACAGGTTGAATCAGCCGGTGACAGCAATCGTTAATAATGTGAAACCTAATATATATATATATATATATTAGACGTGTCATAAAAATTTCCGTATGATAATCGATACGTCTCTATTCTCTATCTCTCAAACGAGAGAAGAAGGAAAAATTTTCAACATGTTCCTTCCATTATAATACATCCACACCAGTTTGTTGTTAAAAAAATTTTTTTTCAAAAGTAATGTTTCAATTTTCAGTCCTTGGACATTTTCACACACGGCATAACTAAAAGTGGCGTAAAACGTAAAATTTAATGACACATTACACACATACAATAAAAATACACAATGGCAGTTCGAGCAACGAGAAATTATTAAAATAGAATCGGCGGTTTGAAATCTTAAAATGGTGGTCGTAATTGCGTGTATACGTCCAATAAAAAGTTCGAGCTTCTCGGATACCAATCGACGCAAAGCTATTCACGTGAAACGAGCATTTTTACATTTTACATGTCTCGAACGACATCGTTCTCGATTCGACGTTCAGTCGAAACTCATTAAAATAGTACGTGTGTACAATGTTACATTGTATATTGGCTCACGAGCATATTCGAACATATTATACGTACATACATGAAACATTTGAAAAAAAAATTGAATATACTGAGTTTCGTTGATACAACAGTTAACTGTTTCAATATTCAATATAATACATATTATAATATATATGTATTATATAATATTATATTATAATATATATATATATATAATTTTGAGATTTCTGCAATATATTCATACTTGATCTCGTGATTTCTAATATTGTTTCGAATTTTGCAACCATGATAATTTCATAAATTTAACAAAATTTCATGGTACCAATGAATATTAATAAAATTCCTATATAACACACGTAATACAATATAAACAACCATGAAAGGCGTTTACAGATTCGAATATTTTCGCGATACCTACGTAACATCTTCGCTCCGTGATCGATCCGATTTTACAATAATAATTCGCGAATTCACGCCCGACACGTGCACGAAGTCTCGGTTGAATTATCGAGCAATCCCTTTTCCAAATGATGGATAACCTCTCTCAACGTTCCCGGCTCAAATAGACGAATTATTCGCCGGCGTGACGTTCGCGACGCGATCATTCAAATTATCCAAAAGACGCGAAACACGAGTGTGAAACGCTGATACGAGGCGCGAGTTTCTTCGCTTCGCGGCTGTTCATTGTTGATTTGAAAGGGACGGGCGAGATAAAAGAGACGAGAATGGTAAAAACGTAGGAAACCGACCCGAGGTGAGTTTCACCGCGGGAAACGCTTTCTGTAAATCGCGTTATCTTTTGGGCGGATGGCGTCGCGAGTCTCCATAATTTATCGTTCTCACCAGCGAATCTAATGAACTTTCCTCAGCTTTTTTTCGCGAAACAGCGAATGGATTTATGTACATTTGTATAATTTGTGTACAGACCAGAGACCGAATCGGTATTACGGATACCGGTAAAATGCCGGTATTTTTCGGTTACTATTCGATTACGTTTGATGAAACCGAAATGGTGCGAATACCGGTATGATGCTATCAAAACGATGTTAGGTCGGTAGATGTATTTCGGTATAATACCGGTAAATAAAATATTAATATATTAGAAAAGGAAAAGAGGACAATGATTAAATGTTTTCATAAAGCTGC
>NW_025110763.1:163845-260971 GCF_011392965.1 Frieseomelitta varia
TGCAATAAATAAATAAAATTTATGTTACTATAAACTATAATGAATGTTCTATTATATTATTAAAAAATTAATCCAAATTTAGTATTATAAACAATCGAAATCCACAACAATATTTTAAACAGCATGATGTCCGAATATTAATAAGAGTCACTGTCCGTAGAAAATGAAAAATGTGTTTCGTATCTTACCGGTATATATTTCGGTATTTTTACAGTTGTGGACATCAAATATCGATAAAATACGTATGAAAATACCGGTATAACCGTCTTATACTGATATTAAAACCAATTTCCCAAATAACGGTTATATTACGATAATATGGGAGGTATAATACTTACCGGTATAATACTTAAACCTCACAATATTTCGGTTTCAGTCTCTGATACAGACTCTAGATTTGTACACATACGAGAGGAGAAGAAATGATAGATTCTCAAGATTTCTCCAGCGAATTTCAAATTTGACTTTCCTCATTTCCTCTTTTTATTTTTGTTATTATTACGCGAGAAAAAAAGAAATCATTAACACGAATTATTCAAGAAAGATTTCATTCAGTATAAATAATTATTAAATATTAAACTGTGACTTTAATCTAAATTATTGATTTTTCTTAGTTTTGTTTATTTTTCAATATTAAAGAACGAGACACAATAGTATAGATAGAACAACAGCGATGTTTCTAGTGTTCTTTACTTCTTCCCTTATCGTACTCGATGCAGTTAGACCTTTACCCTTACCGCCTGCATCCTTGCATGATTATTACAGCCGTTTAGAGGAGCGAAAGAAATTTAACCCTGACTAAAAATAACATTAGACCTATATACACTGAAAAGAAAAGAAAAGAGAGAGAGAGAAAAAAAGAGAACCAAGTATATAAAAACCATCCAATTAATTATACCCAAACCTTCCACTTAAATAACCAGGATACAAACAAGCAACCGATAATTTGCCTATCAGAGCCTATTATTTGCTACATTCTAATCACATATTTCCAAATTCAACGTTGATAAACTTTCGAGATTATTTGTATCAATCGCGATTAACCTAATTTAACCTAGAAATTATACACAGACATTCAGCGTAATGTAATACGTAATTTGAAACGTCTTGCGTCGTGCATGAGCGACTTTCAAATCAATTTTCACAAACCAAACGACACTCGAAATCGTAACGCGATGACTGGGGAATCTCGAAGAACAGATCGACCTCTGACAATTATTCGCCGGATAGATTTATCCAAATTTGCCGGATAGATTTATCCAAACTTGCTTCCAAATTGCCTCCCGAATAACGACCGTGGATCGTTTAATAAATTGACCGACAAATCAAACTGTCCGCGAAAAATGCCGTGAGAGTCGATTAAAAATCAACTCCAGGTGATTCCGGCCTGTTCAAACAGCCGTCTGACGTTACAACCCTGTTGGGCCGCCCCTGTCGAAAGGTGGTTGCCAGTTTCAGACTGCAGCAGGCGTGGGACGGCTCGCACGTGAGATCGTTGGCAGTATGCCATTGCAAAGTGACCCACTTTCAACGCGTAGATTGACCCAAGAGTCGCCATTTTTACTGCTGGAGTCACCGAGCAGTTCTTCCAGCTTGGTCGCCGCTATTTTTTCCTCTCTCTCTCTCTCTCTCTCTCTCTCTCTCTCTTTCATCAGGTCGTAGCAAGGAGAACAGATCGTTAACTGACCACGCAATTATGCGCGAACAACTAGTTCCTTTGAAGTTGACGAGCCTTCGAGTTTGCACGTTTTACCTGCCTGCACACAGTTTCACACAGCTGTTTCAAAGCGGAAATTGCAAGCCGGCGTCAACTTCCCTCTTCGACGGTTGCTTTCTTTTTGCTTGTTAGTTAGTTAGCGTCGATAGGACACACAACACCTGTGTGTGATGTTTCACAGGTGGCTCAAATGCGAGGCGTGAGTAAAAAAATCGAGAAATTTTAGAGAAAACCGTAGTTTTGTGTAGTTTTGATTTCCCACAGAAGAGCAATTCAATATATAGCGCTGTCTTTTGTTTAATTCTAGAAACCTAATGAATCTTCACTCTCACTACCAAGCGATTCAAAAAATATTTGAGAAAGAGCTTGTTTAGGTTCGAGGGAAAAATTGCGAATTAAAAGATTGAGAAAGAAGATCAATTACCTCGAATAATCGTCTACAACGCGAAAAAAGGATATCAGTGTATCTTTTGCTTTCTTTGGTAAAGAGATAGGACGCGAGATCGCATTGCGAAAGAATGAAGAGCTTGGTGACAAAGTGTTGGAAGACAATAGTCGCGAACAAAAGGAACGAGAAAAACTTCGTGGTTGATCATCGTCTCAAGCTCTTAAACAGAATTTTAAACAGAGGGAGCGAGACGGTATACCGTGAAACCTGTCCCATTCTACCTCGCCGCAATGGAGACGGTCTTATTTCGCTCAGTGGAATGAATGAATAGCACAAAGCCAGGGAGATCTCGGATAGTTACGGGTCACGTCTTCCAGTATCGGTAACGAAGGAAGTCGGCCGCACGAAAATTCGACCTGGCCGAGGAATTATGCAGGAAACTTCCTGCTTTTATTCCCAAAGTGCCGGAATCCTATTCTGAACGTAATCCTCGTTGAAGAAAGGAGTTTAACGAATGTGGAGTTTCATCGAAGTTCAATATAAGAAAGTATAATCCTTCGTTTACGCAAATATACACTAGTTTTTTCTTTTTTTCATAGAAAAGTTTAAACGAGTTCTCCTTTGCAAAACGAATCCATCCAATTTCAATCCTTTGGTCATTTATGATCGATTTGAAGAATTTAATAAAATGCTGTATGTATGTGTGAATAAAAGAAGTTAACATGAATATTTACTGGGAAAAGAAATAAGGTACATGTCACAGTATGAAGTTCAATGAGCGATAACTGATTCTAAGTGAAAAAGCTATCCTCAAGCATAAGCTTTGCTAAAGTACATCTTTAGAAATGCAACGGTGATATTCAAGACTGTTGCCTTGATTCTGAAATCTATTTATCTTGTATATGATATTTCATATGTTCATAGACAGATAAAACTGAAGTTTAATATTTTAAAATTCTATCATGTTGAATATGGAAATCAAATAATGAAATAATTCTATAGTATCATCAAACACGTGATAAAATTAAATATTATTCAACATAACATACAACGAGTTTAATGTTGTAACAAGTATAAATATTTAAATAAAATCATTATGTGAGTGAAAGCATATATGCGTTAATTAAACGATGCTAACAGTGATGTAGATATGAATAAAGATACGAATGATGACAATAAAAATTTTGCGCGACTAATATAATACATCTTAACACCATGATTTTCGATAATGGACTAATTCCCCGCGCAACAGGTTCGCGTCGGGAACTAATTTAGTGGCGTCGGGACCCGACCGTGCACGAATAGGATTCGGTGAAAAAACAGTGTCCTTCGAAAATGTTTTTAAGAACGAACATATCACATATCATGTACATTTAAAATTTCATTCCATTAAATCTATCATTTCGTTTGGTTATACCAGATCAAAATTTTACAAAATGCAATTTTATAAAAATTTTCTTACATACGTGAAAATTCTCTGTGACAGATACTCAAATATACCAAGTGACTGAATACAAGGTGTCCCAAAAGCCACTATCTATTTCGAAGATAGGTCTTCCTTTTTGAAAATAGTTTATAGGCATAATGATCACAGATGCCAATATATCTATGTAAACGAAGTTATTTTGACTTCATATTTTGGACCATGGAAGAACGAGTGTTTGCAGACATGAAAGATCAAAGGTATAAAGTGTATTGAAATTAGAGAGAATTTTGAAAGGAAGTTTCATTCTATTTAATATCATTGAAATCTAAGGCTTTGACGGCGTATTAGTGCTGAATAAAACTATTTTGTTGTCTTAACCTGTACTTCCATTAGTGTTCGAGATAGATAGTAACTTTTGGGATACCCTGTATGTATATGACACGATTAATAATTTTTTTATCTGTACTCACTGTGCTAAATCCTAGATGCTAAATCCGAAAACAAGTGGTGGTTATAATCTTCAGCTAACAATTTCTGAGTGAAGCATCTTCTTCCTGCACTTCCCGCCGAAAACTGACACTTTACGTACATCTCAATGCTCTATATCGAACACGAAACATATCGATTACGTTTGAGAATCGCATATTTTATAATTACCTTACTTCACCGTCTCGTTGGCGCTGTGATCTTTACTTAAGATCGTTGTCTTAACCTGTACTTCCATTAGTGTTCAAGATAGATAGTAACTTTTGGGACACCCTGTGTGTATATGACACGATTAATAATTCTTTTAATCATTACTCACCGTGCTAAATCCTAAATGTTAAACGAAAACAAGTGGTGATTATAGTCTTCATCTAACAATTGTTGAGTGATACACCTTCTTCCTGCACTTCCCGCTAAAAACTGACACTACGTGCATCTCAATGCTCTATATCGAAACATATCGATTACGTTTGAGAATCGCACATTTTATAATTACCTTACTTCACCGTCTCGTTGGCGCTGTGATCTTTACTTAAGATCGTTGTCTGTGCATATTTCATTGTCTAATTTAGAACAAAAAAAGTAAAAGATTCCTTTCTCCACTCATCCATTCAAGTGTAACTTCGACAAAGTGTAACTTTGATATGGCAAACATGTACGTTGGTTTAGTGAATTTGACAGTGCATGATGAAATAATGTTTCTCTGTATCCAAGTGATCTCACTCTTCCGTTACATTTAACAAGATTTTGCTGTTACAGATACTAGTAGAGTATACAATAAGAAACTGTTTAAAATAATAACAATTATAGCTATTGGCTATTGTCTTTGACGATTGAGTTGAATATATGCACAGACGAGGTGTATACATCATATATATACGATATATATATATAATTCGTATGCAAATCGCAGAGGGCGTGTGAAACAGCTTGATTTTTTCGAGGTCGGTATTTCAGAACGTAAAATACGAAATTTCATAGCTCATGTCCAAAGCTGTGAATATATGTATATACGAAGTTATAAGTATACGTATTCTATATATATAATTCTCCTTCTATGTCCATAACTCTCGTGGTAACTGGTGTCTGTTTTTATTACAGTGATCGTTTATTGATGAGAACATATTGTACGTAATGGACGATTCCACCAGATTTGAAATAATGAAGACAGATTTGAGTGTGAAAGCTGCATGGTGGACAGCGAGGTTCACATTAACGCTAACGAGTATTAATTACGAGTCACAGTGGCATAATATCGCAGCAAGGGGGTTATTGTTTAGCATTGAGGCCGGCGCCGTCGCGGCGTCCTGACGATATCACGAAAGCACTTTGCACGCACCTTTCTCGCTGTTTGAGATATCTACGGGATACTGATAGTGTCGTGACCACTACGTTCCCTCGTTTCGTATGCAGGCTTTACATGTTCTTGCCTCTACATCATCCTACATGTCCATTTGTACACGTACTCGCACCATTTCCTATCTCTCGTTCTTTCGCCTGAGTACACTTAAGAGAGGAATGCTTCCTGATCGATTGTTCCGCGCAAATCTTTATTAAATTGAAAAGCGTCGACCGTGCTATCTCGAATGATCCTGACGCGCGAAATAACCCATTTAAGCGGAATTGGAACGGAAATGTGTACATGCGGATGTCACGATGATTCCAGTAGATCGTTAAGCTTTTATTTCATTTCAAGCAGCTTTTATTACCAATTTAGGGCTGCAGCGAAATGAAAATGAAATAATAGTGAAGGAAATGCTAAAAAATTTAAATCTCGTAAGAAAGGAATCTTTGATTTGAGTATCAAGAAATTTAAGATTAAAAAATTTGATTTAATTGATAGTTTTAATAATTTTTAGTAAAGGAAGAAATTTTGTTAATAGTAGCCTCAAAGAACGCTGCGTTATAACAAATTTTCACATCATCAGCGAGGATGTTTTTTCTAAGCAGCACGTATCACGGAGTCGAACAATTTTTCTGCCCAGGTATGCTTGTTCACTTTTGCGCGGTTCTACAATATACATAGCTACTCTCTAAAGGAAAGGAATTCTAAATCGCAACGAAATCCTCTTTTTACGACCACGTGTGTCACGCCAAATGGTAAAAATATGGCCTTTGAGGAAGTTCTTTCTCGATAAAAGAAACAATCCAAAAAAGCATCTGCGTAGTTATTTATTTCACAAAAGCATTCCTTCTCTTTAATTTTCTTTGTGAAAAGAAAATGGACGATTTGACTTGTTCATTGAGTCCTCGAGTTTTTTTGCTGTGAAATTTCCCAACTTAACTCCCACTGGTAGAAAAATCCTTTATTTCTTTTCACTCCCTCCTTATTAGCTAAAATTGTGACAATAATATACTACAATATATAACCATCTTTTTAGGTAAATGAAACTAAACGAATCATCCAACCAAGTACATATTTTACATGGGAGCTTTAGAATATCAAATTGAGCACGACGAACGACCGCATGTTTTCCTTTTGATCTTCTACTCTTTCCACGACGAAATAAGCTCAGCTTGCTGGAGTAATTTGCCAGTTCCTTAGAACTGTGCAAACGGTTTCGTTGTTTTTACGATCCATTTCATCGTCGTGGATGCATCTTCCTAAATCGTCACCATGACTCGTATTCTAGGTTGCTCAGCCAGGCGAGTTGAATACGATCGTATTCGAGAGAAGTGCCATTATGCGACGACAATACAGTAATCAAGCTTGGTCTCTTTGCCTTGCAAAAAAGGATTGCTTCCTTGACTCTGCCTACGGGCGTCGCCTTCTCCGTCGCGGCGAGCAGCCCTCAAATTCTTTAACGCCTCGACGGTCTGTTGAACCTCGGAGAGCACACTCGAAAAAAGCGTTAATTGCACAGATAAGAAGCCAAGTACGCTAATTGTCACATCCTTCAGATTTTTCTACGCTTTTTTCTTTTTTTATTTTTAATTTTAATTGACTGAATTTAAAAACACGACGCGAGACTATGTTGACGAAGTAAGTTATTTTATTTTGAAATATTAGTAGAGTAGCTTAGCTGATTTAGTTTGGGAAGTGAAACTTACTATAGTTTCGTACTATTTGAAATTTCAGTATATTATAAGTTGATCAATTGATCAAATTTAATTGCCTCGAAACGCAAGTACACATTTGGATTGTAAATTTGCTGTAATCGTGTACATCGTTATAACACTGATATACCGTGATTTTTAATTTCGTTGGTTTTAAATTGTTAACGTGCAAATTTTCACTTTTTAATTGAAGAAATTAAAGGAAATCACTTTTTAATAAAAGAAAAGAGATTAAAGAAATTTCTTTGTTTCTGATTTTGTATCAATGCATTTATAAGTAAGATAACAGGTAACTCGTGATTTCTAGAATTCTATATTTTACATCCACTGTGCGAATTTCTATTTATCAAATAATTTATCAAATTGCACGTTTGTCGCATTCACAAAAGAGGAGGGATATGTATTACGCTGTTGTATCAGCATTTAATTTATAATTACTGAAACGCAAGAAGCGTATCTTCATTTAATTAAAATCATGGCTACACTCAGATTAATATTGCGTGGGAGGGATGAACTCGTTGTGCAACCGCGAACCACGGAAACTGCGTGTAAAATGCATAACTAGCATATATAGCTATGTAAGCCAAAAACGTTCTTCAAATTCCTCTCATGTTTTAAACATTTCATAAAACATTTAATCTTTGAAAAAGATATTGTCGATGCAGTGTTATAAATTTTAATTTCTATGAAATGCGTAATAGCGGTAACTTTTAACTTTAATGAAATAGCACCATTTCCAACGTATCTGGGAAATAGTATACAGAGAGGGAACGTTGTTTAAAATACACGGATGAGCTCCTCTTGTGCGTATTTGTGCGCAAATTAATAGATTGTCACTCAGGTAGTTACAGCGAAATTAACTTCACAGCCGGCTGCAGGTATTAACAAATGGAATCGTAAAATGTAAATACACGCGGCACCTGCGGCACAATCACGAAAACCAGACCGAACCGCTTCGTCATGCGGATAGCCGATAGGAGGTTGGAAACACAACGGATGATATATTTGCTTAGAGCGTAGGGTGTTGAATTACGGTTCGCTTGCGGGATCTATATCCTGTCGTTGGGTTCGAAAGCGATTTATCGATGAAAATTCAATATCTGATTGCTGTCGTCTTGGTTAAATAATTCATACGTAGAAATTTTGTGACTAAGCGCAGCTTGTATTCGATCGATTTCGACTTTTAAATCCTCTCCCTTGTGAATTTTGTTTATTCGACTAGAAAATTTCTCCCTAAATCTTAACTTCGTGACTTGCAATAAGAGGAAGTTTTTCTTGCCACAGTTAAAATGTAAAATGTAAAAGCTTAACTAATGAATCTTTAACGCTAATGGATCTCGTATTCATTTTTTTCTTTTTTTTTACAGATTTAACTGACAGAGGAACAAAAAAATTCGGCGACGACTGCGTGGAAGATCGTGAATGCGGTTTCAGTGGTTCTTACTGCGAACCAAAGAAGAGCAAATGCACGTGCAGGGAGGAATTCGAGGCGACGAATCATATCGACAAATGTGGACACCGTAAGTTAGTATATTTTCAAGTGTGTCGGAAAAGCGCATCCAGAAATTTTGTAAGTGTCCCATCTCCGTTCAACGATGTTGCGATAATGTTAATCCCAAATTGAAATCGTTGAATCGTACGTGATCCACAATAATATGAAGTTACTTTTTTTGCAAATTTAACTCTAGATATTGCGTTCTTTTCGAGTTAATTATACTGTTCTAACACGTATGTATATAAACATTGTTATAATCACATATGGGTCAACAGTATCAAGAAATTACAATTAAAACAATTAAAAAATACAGAATGAACAATAATGACAATGACAAGAATATCCACGATGAAGATGACTTGTAAAACACAGGAGGAAAACAAGAAGTTTTTCCAGTCGAATCACGTTCAGTGAGGCGAACTTTTATTAAGACCGAGTTTTACCGATTGGAATGGTACGAATGTCCGGGGATGGTTGCTTATGGCCTTCTCTCGTAGAATTCAAACAAGACCGCGCTTTTATTGGTCTCGGGTGTTAGAAGCATCGCGAGAAATTGAAAGCAGGAACGGCGAATTCAGTGGCCCAGATTACGTCGCTTCGGTTTGCCCGTTTTTAATTGAATTCCTTTGCAAACGTTGCACTGGCAACTATCGTTCTAATTGCGCTTCATATATATGACGAAATAAAATAAAATAAAATTAATGAAGACGTCGCGTTGTAATTAATATATAAATTACAATCAATCGATTGATATTTTCCTTTTCTTTCTATTCCCTTAGTTCTGGATTCTCGGCATATAATAACATTTCCAGATCAATCACAAGCTTCACAAAATTCTGCAACCTCTGTTATCGAAGATGCTTACAATCAGATCAAGTCGAATCGATTTCACATTTCCTCCCAGCAAATGTCCATGACACTTAGAGAAGACCAATTTGTTATCAGTCTGAACTTGAAGTTCAACTGGAACGATGCAAGAGTTCGCCAGTGATCCGAAAAAGAAGAGCAAACGAAAACATACTACTTCGGTCAGGAATAAAGCACGATGGCTGTTAATCCACTCTCCTAATTGCGAGCCTGTGGCCGGTATATCGAGGGCAGTGCGGCGGATAATCAGTCGATTAGATTCGCCACATTAACCTCCGGATCTACACTATCCTCCACAAATATGCTAACAAGCAAACAAGTCCTTCTTATAACCGTGAACGATCGCTATTGATTTCCGAACCGCATTTCAATGTAATCGAACTTGAACACACAAATCGGATAATGGTGATTTTATAAAGTGACCGCATGATGATGGACAGCTGCTTAGAAACAATAGTAGGGCATCAGGTCATCGTACGATCGACTGACACGTTGATAACGTCTCACGGACAATAGTCGAAATACGTCACGTTTATAGTCTGTCTATGAACTAGAGTTGAAAGAGAAAAAGTGATCGACTTTATTCGCGCTAATTCGCAAGTTTATATCGTTTAATATGTATCTATAGATGTGAAAGGAAAGTAGGATAAAGCAATCTGGCTTCAAGTTTCAAGGGGCTGAATCGAAGTCTGACTGGGAATCCAAGGCAGATTGAACGATAATTACTTTAACAAACTTTCTTCTTTTAGTATAAAATAAGAATAATAACGAAAAGAATACTAATGTGTTAAAATATTTGTAGAAACAGGTAAAAGTTAGTTATACAAATTTCGATTTACGGAAGTTTTGGCTTTTAATATAATAACTTATATATTATAAAGAACCGTGAGAGGTTGAAATACTTCTTCGACTCCGAAGTTAGCAAAATGGCTTGTCATACCATTCAGCGTAAATACGTTTCTGAGTATTACCAGCACTGACATATCGACAGGTCAACTATCGAAAGATCAACCACCACCAGCCACTCATTTTTTATACATATATTTGCTTTGTTCCCATTTCAATTTTGCATACCAATGGCTTGATAAAAGAATGATACAATTCAATTCCCAAAATTAAAAATTCTTTAAATATGTCACTTTTCTGATACGGAATAAGCACCAAAAAAAAAAAAAACACAAAAGAGACGTAAAAATAACTTCTATAGCGGCATTTGAAAGAGGAACGTTACGTATTTTAAGAGTAATATTTC
Source organism: Frieseomelitta varia (assembly GCF_011392965.1). NCBI lineage: Eukaryota > Metazoa > Arthropoda > Insecta > Hymenoptera > Apidae > Frieseomelitta > Frieseomelitta varia. Next base: position 174,534 of record NW_025110763.1, read on the forward strand.
ATAAAATATTCGTACACTTGCCTCGCTTCCTCGTTGAGAAACGAGGGACGAGCCTGTTGTTAATGGTTTTTGTTTTTAGCGGTGAACGTGAACGAGTCGTGCTTCTTCCACGAACAATGCGAGGCGAGGGTGAGCCAAACGGAGTGCAGGGACGGTCGTTGCATTTGCATCTTCGAGAAGATTCCGGTTACCCAGCCTGATGGCGCGATTGTGTGCGTCGGTAAGAGCAGAAACATAGAGAGGAACAGCAACGGGAGGGTGGCCCGCGAGTTTCCGCGTACTTTTTAATGAGATTCTACTCGCGACAACTACCCGTCCCGAGTTAATGGAATTCCTGGTTTAAAATCCAGCAGAGTTCATTAATTCGTCAGCTGTTTTCAGCGCGATCAATTAACAGGTCGCGGGGAAATTTTATCACGGCACGGGATACAAGCTTCCGCCGCTAGAAATTAAAAAAGCGTTGTCACTTCAATATTTTTCACGCTTTTATCTTCGCTGTTGACGCGTTGTAAATTAAATTGGACGCTTAATTGAAAAAAAGAGAAGGAAAAAGAGTCGCGGTCCAGGAGGTCATAAAACATTCGCTGCTGACTTAAATATGGCGAACTCCTAAATATGGTGTCTTTCGCACGATCATATAAACTATAATTAGTAAATTGAGGAAAGTTATCGACTTTTTCTTTTGTAATTTTACCGGTTCACTGTGAATAGAGTTTTATTTGTAAAAAGCGACTAAAGTAACTGAAAGAAGATATCTGTCTTTATAGAAATAAAGGTATTTTCAGGTGAATATTGAAGTAGTTTGTAGTTGGTTACGTACAACGTAAGTTTTGATCATTCACTGGAACGAAAGATGTACAAAGAATATCTAACTTTAACTTGTGAAAAGACACGTCCCAGTTAACTATACTAACTTTATATGAACCGTGAAAGAAAGAATTGAGAGATTGTTCGATTTCCTCGTAACTCTTTTTCTCTGTTTTTCTTTTTTTTTTTCTCTTCGAGGTTGTCCAAGTTTCATTGAAATAAAACGTTGAATTACTCTCGTTGAGGATATAATGAAAACGTTATTTGAAAACAGATGGAACGGAACGATATGAAAAGGAGAGAAATTGTTATGGAAAGGTTTTATTAAACGAATGAAATACCTTTCTTTTCAGCCGAGCAGAAAGAAGAACCCAATCTCCAATATATCGATCCTACGATGATCGGTGTTCTCGTTGGTATGGCCCTCATGTTCATCATCATCTGCGTCGTCCTTAGGCTTTTCAGCAAGTAAGCCATCTATTTGCATATCTTGTGCACGGTGACTCTCGTCTTTACCAATTCTCGTAACGAGACTTTACGACCTACTTCAACCTCGCAGTCGTGCCTGAAAATGGATCCACCATGTCGCATGCTTAATGCAGAGTTAATGCTTCTTTTTTTTTTATTCGAGTGATAAATAGACTGCGAAATCAAGATCTTTCACATTTGCAGTTTATATATAAACTTTCTTTACATCTTTTTTTTTTTTCTTCAATTTTAAACGATGTTTCTTCTAATCCGTTTAACGGATTATAAATGTAATCGATCATTCCTGTTCTCCAATTTCTATTGTTTGCAGGGCTCGCTGGCGTGAGAACCGCACCATCTTCAATACGCCGAACGCCCGTCTGATGAACGTGTCGTTACTGAGGGAGAACAAGCTGCTGCACCCGCAGGAGAGACGCGGTTCAAGGGCAAGCGTACGGGTCCCTTCGAGGCAACCCTCAATGGCCTCCTTACGCGCCCACTCGCCGAACGCCTCGCAAGGTGCGAAACACTCTCAGCACTCACAGCACAGAGTGAGCCGTACGGGTTTTTATTCATTCACTTACTAAGCAAGCAACTTGTTATACAGTGTCCCGTTGAAACGAAGCGAGCGACTCTTTTGCGCGCCAGTTTTATATCGGGTGTTCGATGGAAATCGAGACGCCTCGACGCTCGTGCAGCCTAATCCTCCCATCCCTCTCCTCCATCCCCAGTTTTAGAGAGAATATAAGATAAACCGGGAATAATACCCGCACGAGACGAAGAGCCAGCCGTTTTCTTTACCGTTTCCTCGTTGCTCTACGTTACGTTCTATTTTTATTTCTCTGTTTTCACTCTCGTTCAATTGCTCGATGATAGTTTTAGACGTAACGGGTTATTGCAGGTTAAAAGACACCGCGTTTGCTGTGTTGTCGAACGACCGTGCTTTAAAAGACGGTCTTGTCTGTGACTATAGTCGGTGGTGCTTCATGCTTTCGCAGAGGTACCGTGTGTGTTGCGTGAAATATTCAAGGTAAACATCTATATGTTCGTGAAATACACGTGTAGAGCCAGTTGTTTAGCAAGCATCTCATACTCACGAGCGGAACTTTCAGTTTTTAAAAAATGCAACGACCACGTCAGGTGGTATGTAGAGTCTAGAGACGATCATTGTTTTCCTATTTGTTTTTAAATATTCACGATTTCGCGACTACGTCTCCTCTTTTCTTTTGTTTTTCCTTCCCCCCTTCTTTTTCGTTTTTTATTATATATTTTCCTGTTTCTTTTTTCAGTTCATTCAGCCAGGAACAAAAAGAACGGTAATCATTTTGATTCTGGACAGGTTCTTGTTTCCAAATTATCTCACAGGTTGTTGTTTCCAAATTATTCACGATTTTATGTAATTCGTAGCTAAATCCAATTTACTGAGAGAAGGGGTAGAATGTTCCTCGAGCTAATCAGTTAGCGCTAAAAATAGCTATCTTCCAGTATATCGATTTCCGTAGAACATCCCATATATGTATAATATAGATACGAGTATTATAAAGTAGGTGACTACCTACTCTGTTGCCTATTCTATTCTTTACTTTAGAATCCTTCTATCAAGCTCAGTATCCTTCAGATATTCTCGCATGCACAATTGCCTGCCAAGAGGGTAGATATTTGTTGGTTTATTTTCTATTCGAGGGTGCATCGAGATCGATGTTTCTTACTATTTCGGATGCATCGTTTTTCAACAAGCTACACGCAGTTACTCCCAAAAAAATTTCCCATCGTCTACAAGTGTTGTGGCAGAAATACGAAAATCGTATATTTTTTTACGTTCAACGCATTTCAGTATACTTTCCGATTTCATGAAATCATGGGACAGTTGTTAAGTGAATTGCATCAAAACTCGTAAGTGAACTCGAAGGTGAACGAATAAAGCGTGTTTGGATGACCCTTTGGCTGGCTAATTGCACTCTTTTTTGAAATTCGTGATAATTACTAATATTGCTAATATTTATGTCATCGATTGTTAATTGGTCAAGCATTGTTATTGGCGTGCACAATTTTCTGTTTCAGCTCTATGTTTAAAAATTCGACACGTAAAGTAATGCAAGTAGATATCACAGTAGAGATTAACAAGTGATTGTAAACGCAAAGTCAAGGGGTTAAGCTGTTTGAAAAATCGTCGAAGAGCCATTAAAAAAAAAAAAAAAAAAAAAAAAAACGATATAACGAGACCGATTTTTAAACGCCGCGACAGAACGATGCATCTTAACTCGCCATAATCATGTTCCTCTGTTTTAATGGATTTGACTCTCTTTGCAGTCGACCATCTATAGCAGTAGTCTGTTTAATGATCCCGTCTGTGACCGTTGTTCTTGATTATCATATACTGTGGACCTATGAGGTGCTCTATTGTAAAAAACTTTTCAAATTGACGCGTCCTTCGAAGAGGGTAAGTTTCGTACTCTTACGAATTCTTTCATTACATATTTCTTCTTATAAGTTTTTACGATGTTATCGTATGCTAGCGTATGTATATATACACGTGCACGTGTATGTATACATATCATATTATATACATTATGTCTACGTATATTATGTGTGTATATTTTGTATATAGCCCTATATTATGGTTACTTACCCTCTTTCGGATACGTCAGAACTTCGAGCCTAGAAGTGTGTGAGTTCTATCAGATGCAAAATAGACCCGAGTCTCCTCTATCTAGCGTTCTCGAGGATCACGACTATAGTCGCTTGCTACAGTAAAAAAAAAAAAAAAAAAAAAAAAAAAAAAAAGAAAAGAAGTCGTTGCTTGCGTATGATGATGATAATTCTGTCGTAGAGATCGTGATTCTAAAAGCCAGTATATTCATAGTCTAATCGATCATTTACTTACTGGCGTATCAAAGTAACGATGGAAAAAAATTCAATAAATTTGTAGATCAAATTGGGAGGGAATAAGAAAACATCCGGAACATTGCCTTTCTATTTGCTTCGAGCAAATTTATGTGGAAAGTAATTGCGATTAAAGAAATCGAGAAGTGATCATTCCGCGAAGAGAGAAGAAATTTTTTATTTCCTCCGCGTAGTGTAGCCTAATTACATACATAGCAAATAGTGCGATACACGAGTTACGACGACGACAAATTAATAAAATAGTATACGCGTGGCATTTCCATTATCGCACGGAGTTCTGAAGTAGTTTCACAAGAGATCGGCTCGCATTCGAGGAATGCATCCCGGTCATACGGTAAGATAGATCGTCAATCGATTTCACCTGAACGGCCGATGAAAACCTCGACGTAATCGACCATTTTTTTTTCTCTTTTTCTTTTTTCTTTTTTTTTTCTTTTTTTTTTTTGCCACGAGCAAACGAAGATTTGCTGCCGTTTTCCTCGCTGAAGATTCATTCACGGTGAAATCGATCGAGTCAAGTTTCACTTCAAACACCTTTTCGAGTTCTCGAGCACTTGTAGAGTTAGACAATTGCATGCACCGCTCACACAGTGGCGATTACAAGTGAAAATATTAATTGCAAAGCAGCGCTTCGAAATTTTTAACAAAAGTTTCAATTAAATTCAGCAACTATCGAGTCACGCGGCATTATAAAGTCGATTTATGATCTACAGATAAATAATTCACCAGGTCGTGAATAAAATTGTGAATATGAAGTTTCCATAACAGAAAAAATGGTAAATATCCTTTGATTTTCGTTCGACGGAAGGAACTTGTCGAGTTTCTTCTGAGGAAGATATTTCACACGATCGCCATTGTACATACGTGACTGTGTTCATCTCTTTCACTAAATCGCGACGAAGGATCCGCTCCGATCGAACTATATTATATTACATACAACTCCCTCGGCGCGGTTCTTCATGCTTTCAACTTTATTCCAGCTTTTCATGTCATGTCAGAGGCATGCGGTCGCGACAAAGCACGCGATACTTTAGCAAGAAAATCTCTGTCGCCAGGGTCACGAACAGGATCACGACGCGGAAGCCGCGGCAGCAGTGGAAACGCGTCGGCTGTCTCGACGAAATCGAACAAATCCCCGCCGAATCAGCCGAGCAACATGACGGAAACCGTATTGGAGAACGTCACCGTGGAAATTCTCGAGGCCAAGGCGTAGACCCCTTGGAGAACGGAAGCAACAGCGCTCACGATCATCGTTGCCATTTGTCATTTTCCTACCAACGACGATCGCGAGGGATCGCCCTACAGCGAAGCGACTTGAGCAATCTCTCTTTCAGAACGTACAAATTTACTTCACTCGCATTTTCTATTTTCTATTTTCTATTTCCTATTTCTTTTTTTTTTTTTTTTTTTTTTGTTTCCAAATTTTTTTTTTTTTTTTTTTTTTTGTTTCCACGCGAAAAAACTTGCTCGTTTGCGTTTTACGTCTGTTGGCTTCGGCACGACATTCAGGAATCGATTAACGTGCATTTGCGTAGTAGCCGTTTGTTCCTACATGAATCAAAGTTCAACGAGGATAATCAAAGACGCGCAATTTGAGAAATTACCGATCGATTGCGAGATAATCGTCGTTTAATTTTTGATTGCAAATCGCCGATTTCGACGAACAGTTAGAGAAATTTCACGGTATCGTTGGAAATGTTTCGAGTTCGATGTTCAAAGTGTTTTGCACGAAGAAATGAAGAGATGATCCTACGGCCGTGAAATCGCCGTCGGATCTTGTCAGAAACCTTACCGTAGATTACTCGAAAAAAAAATATAAATTCTTATAGACCGTTTAGATTTTTGTTGCGTTTGAAAAAAAGAAAGACAAGGAAATTGGAAACATATACAAATTCTTTTCAACGAGCAAAAAGAGGGAAACTTGGCCTCGCGAGTCGCCGATTCGCGAGACGAAGGTTCCTCGTTTACGGTCTGTTCGTTTGCTATTGACTCGCGTTACAGACGGGCCAATGAAATCTGAAGGCGAAACATGGCACGAGACGTGTCATCGCGCGTCATTTGTCCGTGAAATACGAAGCTTCACATCGACTCGCCATGTTTCTTTTCCTTCGATGTTTGGACCAAACGACAACGTACGTTTCGCCACTCACGCAAAAATGATTCATCGCTTTCAAGCTAATCAATCTCTAGACGATAGAAACGAATTCGTATTTTATAAACGACACTATCAAATCAGTAATACTAGACGATCTTTCTAACAAATGTTGTGAGTGCAAACAATCGTTTCAGACGAACGCCAAAAAAAAAAAGAGAAAAAAAAAAGAAAAAAAAAACGGCGATCCGTCAACAATCAGTTAGAACCGATCCAGATCGGTTCCGTCTGCGAGATATATATATAATCGCGTTCTGTCTTTTATCTCTATATCAATTCTATTGTACATTTTTGAATATTACGCCACCGTACGAGATACTCGATTCCTTTAACCTGAAATGTAACCTTTACACGAAACGTATGTACAACCGACTCACTGCTTTATGTTTTACGGATCCAGAACGGACAGTAATCGTTCTCGAGTAATCGAGATCTTGACCAGAGCTAAAAGATAGAACTCTGATGTTGTAGCTGCGCTTTATCGTACTGTAGGTACATATGTCAAATCGTCAGCTGGTCTGATACAAAATCGATATGTTATTATTCGTACGAAGGAATGGAGAAGGTGTCTGCTGCAGGATGACAAGGGGATCGTGCCTGCGAGAGACTTCTTGGCAGATCCTTCCCGTGGGTTACGTATTGTATATGCCAGCACGATATCAGTCGATGAATTACCGATCGTTCATGCCAGAAAAATGATAGGTACTCTTTTTCTGGCTCTTCTTTTCGAGAAGCCAACACGAATGGGACCAGACGAAAAGTGTTTGAACCGACATCGTGTGGGGAGGGGGTCACGCTATGCGTACAATTACATACGTAGCAGCGTAGTGAACCAATCAAGCCGCGTGATAATTAAGCACACTGTCGAGCAGAGCTCTATCTGCTCCGCGACAACCATGTTTAAAGTAAGAATTAATAAGAAATCGTGCACGATCATGTTCGTTACGCGTAACGAGGGAACGAGACACAATATGCGTTACATGTATGCATTTATATATGCATAACGCTACACGATCGTTTCCTGTCGACGCGAGATTCGTAGGCGTTACATTCACGATCGATTGTTCGTCCGAGATTACTCTTATCCCTTATCCACCTTTTCGTCGAACGTTCCTTTAAAACTTTACTTTCTCACGTTTCTGAATTTTTGCGAGCAAGTTTCTTGCTCGAACCGTTCTATAGTCGTCTGCCTTACGAGACAAGCTTTATTCGCTCCTCGAGGAGGAACATTCGTCAAACACGATGATAATGAAAGAGACGTGTGTTCGCGTGTTCAAAAAGATTCTTTCGAAAGAAAGAAAAAAAAAAAAAAAAAAGAAGACAAAGAAGTTGAAAAGATTTACGTTTTTCGCGTGAACTGTTAGAAAATTTATTGCAAGAACAAACGGATTAAAAAAGAATAGAACAGACGAAATATCACCTCGAGATGTACTTCATTTTAGATAGAAACACGACCAAATACAAATTGTACATGAATTTGTACGACTGTATTACCTGACTATTAATTGCACAAGGCCTCATTATCAAAACGTCGATCTACGGTATGCTATATATACATACAAACACACGATATATCAATATAGTTACATACACACACATACACATATACATTGAAATCATCTTTCTCCTTCCCGAGAATCATTGATAGTCTGGTACGATTGTATCTCAGCAATTTAGTGCCTGCGCTCTCGCGTATATAGTATTTACAGCTAAAAAAGAAGATGAAATTAATTAGGTGAATAAATAAATAAATTATATATACATGTATATCTATGTATATATATATATATGTATATATATATACATATTTGTGTATATATGGTATATCTGTTTATATGTATAGATATACTACTATATATAATATATATATACATATGTATATATAAATAACCAGGATAAAAAAAAGATTATATATATATATATATATGATACTAGGCTTGGCACTATTTGCACTATTTGTAGATTAATTTTTTGAATGCCTAGTGACTGTATCCACTCTGTGATCTATGTGCAACGTACAGCTAACAGACATTCTTCTTGCTATCATCATTGTTATATTATTGTTAACCACTGCAATTATTATTATTACTATTATTATTATTCTCAATATTTACGGAAAGATTATTCATAGATATTACATAATATCGTGTAAGCTCGACTCGCTTAGTTATTATCGATCCCGCACCTAAAATGGACTCTGTCTTCTGCACCCATAACGATTTATTTATATAGCATCCGCGCCGTAAAATATCAAGTTAAATAGGTACGTCTTTCTAACGATTAACGCTATCTTTAAAACGATCGTTCAAACGATCAAATCGATAAATGATAACCGTTGCGTGAGATTTGAACGACGATTGAATTAACGAGCACGTGTGATTTTCGTGAAAGATTCAAAGTGGAATATAAAAATTAAAAAAAAAAAACAAAAAAAAGAAACGACGAAAATACGAAAAAAAAAAGAATGTAAAGAGAGACGAATGCAGGTGCGTTTCGTGAATAAGAGAGAGACGAGCAAATGTTTATTAGATAAGAGTTTTTTCAGAGGATAACGAGGAGGGATCGATCTGATCCGTAAACGAAATTCGGGGAAGGTTTCAGTTTTCGGATGGAACGTCCCCTCCATAGTGTTCCGTACTTACTTAAGCAATCGAGACTCGATATATATCGCATTCCTTCGTATCTCAACGAAATGTCCATTGACACGATTTTCAATTTATATAATTCAACTCTGTGGAAAGTAATCGTTCGCTTGTAAGAGCATCGCTAGTGTAATAATTAACGCGGTTTAGAGCAGTTTATCGATTAAGATGCTTTTCTCGAGTCGTTAGTTTCCCTCCACCCTTGCGATAACGAAAAGCCAAAAAAGCAAAGGAAAATTAACGAAGAAGAAACAAGCCGAGTGCCTCGTCTTTATCACTCAAAGACACTCGCTCACTTTGTAAAAGTCTCTCGTATCGTAAGAAACGGTGGAATACACATATTTTGCCATCGTCGCGCTCTCTGATCCAGAGAAACACATTTCCTACGTAGAAGGAGTGAACAATATTTGCTCTACTTCTCGTACAATCGACTCGATAACAATCCAAAATAATGGGACTTGAGGCTAATTAACGTCTCATCCTTCGATTCTCATTAAATTCCTTTATTTCTCTTCCGAAGTATCTAACGGATTAATCGGATCGATGATTCGTCACAATTTGTTTGTCACACGATGGACCGTTATTTCGATTTACTTCAGCAATCTTCCTTTCCTCTGAAAGGTATACCCTTTGGAATTTGTAACAGAGTGTGTTGATAATTTTGTTAAGCAACTGTATAAGAAATCTCGAAGTGGGGACATCGGAAGTTAAGGAAACCAAAAATTGGAATTAATTCAGTACCGTCGATCGTCGAGGCAACAAATCCGTACTTCTTCTAAACATGTGCGATCAACTGTGATCTCGAAACGATTTCAATGAGTAGAATCACCTGGAATGTCAAGCTGTTGTTCTCCAAAGTGTGTCACAGTTTATAGAGACACGGAAGAACGACACGGTAATCCAAATATGGGGAAGTGTTTGGATTACTTGTCGTTCCCGTGGGACCACGTTGCTCCAACGTACATCGATCTCTCCTGTCGAAGCGAGCTCACTGTGACGACACCAATTTGCTTATACGCGTATGTAAGTGAATCATTTTATCAAGTAAATCATCGTACAAAAGTTCAACCAGCGACCACTTTTGATAATCTTTCGTGGATAATTCGATCGACGAGACGCTGTTCTCTCCCGCGTTCGTCGCGTTCAATAAAAACTAACAGGACACCTCCGATAAACCGGAAAGACACAGCATGAAAACACAACAAGAAACCGACAATTCTCGCTGACAACGATGGGACGTCCCGAAATAAAAAAAAAAAAAAAAATTAGATATAATTAGATTAATATCTTTATCAACGCTGAGTTTGAAACAGAGATGTTGATCGGAGATGAAGAGATCGAGATGAAAGATTGTCGATCTGCGAGGAAACTATCTTCGTCAGTGCTTTGTCGAAATACAAATACACGATAATTATAGATATATATATATATATATATATATATATATATATATATATATATATATATATATATATATATATATATATATATATATATACGTCGTCATTAGGAAGCGATCTTTCAGCTACGACTTTTGCGATTTTGTAAAAGTTTCTCGTTACACAGCCTACGTAACCCTTTCGTATCTAGCACAATTTGTCTGATTGTATTATAAACGATCGTTCAATGAGTATCGTTAAGGTCGAATATTTATTTCTTCTGAACACTCTAGCGAATATTACTCTAACGAATTAATGTAATCACCAACATCGCCTGCTTCTTAAGGGACTACGTAGCGTATTCGCACGTTTTGAGCTTTTGTAGAATTATACGTACACTTAAGGATTAAGCTTAAAAGTTTCGTCTGATCGAATTTTGTGCTTAAATTCAATGATCCGTCTTAAATTCAATGTTCGACTATTACGATCGTTGGACGGTTCGCGATGAAGAAACGTTGTGATTCGATTTTAGGGTAAATAACGTAAAAAAGAAAGAAAAAGAAAGATTATTATATATACTCGTCTCGAAATATTTATATATTATAATATATACGACACAATGTATTCGTAAAGTGTAGCTCTTGCTTCTCGATTTAAAAAAAAAAAAAAAAAAAAAAAAAAAAAAAAAAATATGAAGTCGCGTAAGAGTAAGAACTAAGCTCTACGTGATTTTAGTGTTACGTTGTAAAACACTAAGAGATATTTAAAGCGCAGGATTTCTAGACAGTAAATTGGAATCTTACAAAGACGTAACTTTTCGGAGATTGTAACGTAATATCCCTCGAGGCAGATGTTAGTTGTAACTCATGCGAGGAACTTTTGATTAGCGATTACATATTATAGAATTTCCTAGCTATTGCGCGTGGATGGGTGCGGGTAAAAAAACGAGTATGCGAGTCTCTCATTTTTCAATTTTCAATATTTTATAATGTCCGGTATGTAACGAAAGTGGATATTGTTAAATTTTTGGCAATATATTACCCACACTATTTTATTAGCGGCTTAGCCTACCTTGTAATCTTTATATTATACATTTCATATTATATAGCTTATAACGGATAAATTAATAATCTATAACAATTGTATTTGAAACTTAATTATATTCTGACTCTTCGAATTCGTTTTAATAAAATCTTAATACACTGTACAAACTGTTTATTTGTACTTTATTTTTAAACAGGAGTGAAAAATTTCGTTTTTTTTTATACAATGCCCAGAAATTCATTTAATACAACTTTCTGGATATAGAATAACTTTAAACGTACTTTTAAATATTTACAAGATCACAAATACTGTACAACAATTGAAATTAGTTTCATTTATAAGAATTTTTGGCCCTCCAGTCGAGAAACTCATCGAATTCGGTTTCGTCACCACTGGAAATATCTTCGTCTGCGTTTTTTTGTTTTCTGTCAGTGGCCTGTACTTGTTCTTTACGTTTTACAAGATCCATTACCCTGTCGAAATAATATTTTGTTTAATCATTATAATCTGTACTCGGTTAATGAAATTAATTATCTTCTGAATTACCTAGACCAGTGCCTTATTTGTTCTTCTATTTCATCTAATTGCCTTTCTGTTGTTGCTTCTTCTTGATCATCTGCAATGATTTGTGCAGATTGTGCCGTTTCCTCTTTAATTTCTTTTTGAAACTTTTCCCATTCCTCTTCAATAGGATTTTTATATTCAACGTTACGAACCTAAAAATTCCAATAAAAATCATACAATTTGACTTTGCAGAAGATTCTGATACAATGGCCTTACTTTAGCATCCAAGACTGGATCGTCAAAAAATCCTTCTGGAAGAAGTGGTTGATTTATATCTTTGCTTTTATCTTTTTCTTTTTCCTCCTCTACTTCTATATTTTTCAGATCTTTTTCATGTACAGGTTCTTTATTATCCTCTGACCACTGTGTTGCCATAGGTGTACTTGACGAGATTGTGCCATTGACTTGTTTAGGATTATCAAAAAAGTCGGCTGGTAAACTTGATGAAACTTGTGCTGATTGTGCACTGGAATTTTTTAATATACCCTTTATTTTTTTATTCGTTGATGATTCTTGTGAAGGAGACATAGGCCTTTTAAAAGTTTGAACTTTCGTAGGATCTGTTTCTAGTTTTGTCTTTTTTGCCAAGGCAATGTTTTCTTTATGAGTCTTTGAATTTAAATGCACTGGCCAAACTGTTTCACTGCGTATAATGGCTTTGCATAAAACACACATAAGCTGTCCTGCATCTGTATATGTGTTTACTTTGGTTAAGGATTTTTCAAAAATATTAAAAAAAAATTTCTTTCACATAATTCTTGTTACTATTAGGCGTGAAGTATTAACGAAACATTATTATGTTAAAAAAAAAAAAATTAAAATAATACAATGCAAAACAAACAATATAGGAGAAACTTAACCTGAAAATATGTCAAATCGTAGTAAAAAGGATATTTTGCTAGCGGCGATTCAATTTTTTTGACAGCTCCTATCTTCTTTTTATGTTCACTCATAGCTTTGCGTAAATCGTCTTGCGTCAATTTCCTTTTAAGCGACATTTTCAGAAATAAATTATATTCTTAAAGAACAAATGCAACTCTCAACGTTTAGGTTATGTTTGGTATGCTTCGTCTCGGACAACTGTAATTGTAGTTCTTCTATTATCGAGTTTCAAATGTAACATCAGCTGACGCGATCAGAATAATTTGTAAGTTGAATCTAAAATTATGTTCATATAATTGTAGGCTTTCCATATTTTAGCATTAATTAAAACAATTTCCTATTAAATACGGTAAATACGTTGTTTATCCGAACATAACGAGAGACAAGACCGTTCGGATAAACAACGAGTAACAAGTACATAATATCATTCATTAATAATCTCATTAAATTCGAGCTGCGTGAATGTAAATTAGCAAATTGTTTCTTTACTATTATATATTTTTTCATTTTCAGTTATAATTCATATACATACATATTTTTAGCTTCTCTTACAGAGCTCTATCTGTTCCACGATATACATTTAAAATAAGAAATGGGAATTGACAAGAAAGCAAATACACAAATATGCTCGTTATGTGTAATTTTAAGTTCCTTTTATTGTCATTCTAATTAATTTCATATTGATCTCGACAATTCTTTTATATTTAATCGTGAGACAGGAAGTGGAGAATTGTGAATCATAACGTAACGGATCAAATATGGAGGATAATAATTCGTTACTGCGTGTCAATCATGATCCGATCACGGTGGTTGGATCTTGCAAATTATGTTCCAGAGAATTGACTAACGCGGAACTGTTATCAATAATAATCAAATGTGTAAATTTTGCAGCGATAAAGCACAAGGATCAGAGAAGGAAAGATGAACAAGAAACACCATATATAAATCATCCCATAGGTTTGTAAATTTTTAAAACTAACCGGAGAAAACGGAGTTACTATGATTTTAAATGATCACGTGACATTGTAAAATACATATTTTTTAGGCGTAGCAAATATTTTGATTCAAGAGGGCAATATTCATGATCCTGTTGTAATTATAGCAGCCCTTTTGCATGATATTGTAGAAGATACTAATACTACATTTGAAGAGATAGAAAATCAATTTGGTACAGAGGTTTGTAACATCGTTAAAGAAGTAACTGATGATAAAAGTTTACCAAAAGCGGAACGCAAAAGATTACAAATACAGAATGCTTCAAAGAAAAGTCATAAAGCTAAATTAATCAACTTGGCAGATAAATTATATAATTTAAGAGATCTACAAAGAGCTATACCAGTTGGTTGGTCACAAGATAGAGTAAAAGAATACTTCAAGGTAATAAAAAAATGATTCAAGGTGTATATTAATGAAACAAGTAAGGAAACTTGTAAAAAATATTAATTACAGTGGTCCAAAGCTGTGATTGATGGATGTCGTGGAACTAATTGTAGTCTAGAAAGAGAATTAGATGTAATATTTGCAAACAGAATAGCTCAAGATAGAGAAAGTTGTACATGTAAAAGATCATTGATACCATGATGTTAATGTTCGATTGAAATAATAATTTTAAACTTGAACGCTGCAAAATGTAAAAATAAAAGTAAATTTAAAGCAGTAAATGTTAGATAATTCTATTTAGAAATACAATGAATGTTCTTAAATTAAATATTTCTTTTACTAATATTATACAAATTCTATAAAATATATAAAAAACTGATAGGTCATATGTATCATTTATATCTTATACATACATACAAATTAGTTTTAACCGAGTAATGTTCCCAAATTATATTTCGATTTTTTAATCTTTACCATCTTATAATCTATTAGTAACCATAGTTTTGAAAGAACCGTATCATAAATGCTGCTAATACCTCTGCCTCGTCTACAGAAACAGCGTTATACAGCGACACTCGAATTCCACCTATTGATCTGTAATTAAATACGTTTAGAAGACAGTAAACAATAACGTAAAACGTAATTTTAGAAGACAGTAGACAATAATGTGAAACGTAATTTTAGTTTTTAGATATACTGACCTGTGACCTTTCAACTGAAGCAATCCGCGTGCAGTCGCGCTGGATATGAACTCTTTTTCAAGTTCTTCATTGTTTGTGGCTATTCTGAATGGCACATTCATTCTACTCCTTGCGTTTGGATTAACTGGGCACGAATAGAAACCGTTTGAATTTTTGATTACATCATATATCTTACGACTTTTCATAATTGCCAGTTTCTCCATTTCCTCAACACCACCGCGATCTTTGATCCATTTGAAAACTAATCCGACTACGTATATTCTGAAAATCAAATATTTTTAGAAATGTTTTATCTTCATTCACATATATCTTTACAAAATAGATCAAAATAGAATTATTGACAACAAAAACTTAATATATTTTTTCTACATAGAATGTAGAATTATTTTATTGTTAAGTTCTTTATAGAAATACTTACTGAAATACTGGTGGTGTATTGTATATAGAGTTACTTTTTGCCATAACAGTGAAATCTAATATTGTTGGGCAAGTGTCCATAGCATGACCAAGGATGTCGTCTCTCACTATCACGAGAGTCACGCCAGCCGGACCTATGTTTTTCTGAGCGCCAGCAAATATTACTGCAAACTGAATAATATATTATAATGATTAATTGATCGATGTTATGATAATTAATCTATTTATCGTTAAGGATAAATGTTACGTACTTTCGAAATATCAAGACATCTTGTGAGTATATTGGACGACATATCGGCGACTAAGGGTACTCCATTAGTTTCAGGAATATAATTAAACTCAACTCCTTAAATAATAAGGTATTTTTCAATTGTTCACGATGAGATTATCGTTTATTTGTTTTTTATATTATTATTATTATTGTTATTATTATTATTTAGTTACCATGAATTGTTTCATTCGCGCAATAGTAAACGTAAGATGCCTTAGGATTTAAGTTCCAAGACGATGGATCAGGAATTTCCATGTATTTTGTGGTTTTTGGCAGAACAAAATTCACTTTGCCATACTTGGCTGCTTCTTCTGCTGCTTTGGCTGACCATGTGCCTTGAAGATGGAATTTACATTAAAATATAAGAGATAATCCATCTGTATTTTTGGATAGTATTAATTATATTTTCTTATAGTCTCAGATGCTTCATATGTTTCATAATATAGAATGATATTTAAGAATTTACCAGTTACTATGTAGTCTGCAGTACCATTATTCATCATATTTAAAGGAATAGCGGCGAAAAGCCCGGTTCCACCTCCTTGCATAAATAGAATTTTATAATTATCGGGTACATATCTGTAAAATTTAAATAATTCATTTTCTCTGTAATATTTTCTAATATTACTCGAGACTCGTTGACAAGATCAATTGTTTAAAAAAAAATTAAATTGTATGTTTTTATAATAACTTACAGTATTTCTCGCAACGTTTCTTGTGCATTTTCAATAATGTTTTTGAACTCAGGTGATCTGTGACTCAATTCCAAAATACTTACTTGAGTACCACTATATTCAAGCAATTCTTTTTGTACTTGTCTTAATACCTACATATACATATAATAAAATTATCAAATTACTTATGATGCTGACATACCATACTAATAATCTTCATCGAAAAAAATATCTCTTAAGTAAATTAATATCTATTTAATATTTTTATTTAAAGAAATAAATAAAACATAAAACAATAGACTTATTTTAAAATGTAATAATTCGAGTATTACCTCTTCCGGAAGTTTGCCTGGTCCCGCACCAAAATTGAGCGCTTTGTAGTTCGAAATATTGACCTGACTGTACATCACGAGATGTGTTATCTTACTCGAAGACTAGTATAGAGAGAGACTGAACTGGATTCAATATAGAAAGGAATTTTAACTCTCCGAAGTCTCGTTATCTTGTTATAAACACTCTGACTTATCTTACACAATTACTTCTTATATATGCCGAAAATTGTTGATTCCACAACACTGTAAACAATCATAGATCGTTAAAAATCAGTTTACTTTTTTTTCTCTTTTTTTTTTACTGTATCACTTTCTTGTACTTTCTCTTGAAATTTTTCTGTTTTCTTTGCAACTACTTTACGCAACCAACCGCTTTGAATTCTTAAAACTTACTCGGATAAATCTAAATGTAATAAGTCGCGTGATCAATACCGATCGCTGCAGGTATTTGATGTGTTATTTCATACGTTGCGTGAGGACCTGTTCAACAGGTCTTTATGAGCAAGAAATGTGGATTGGTCGGTCTTAATGATATGGTTACTGAAATTCGCTTCGTCAAACAAAGCCGCGAAAATTGAATGATTTGTTGCAGAAGTGATCATCGCTTTGTAATAATTGTATCATGAAGGGATAGTAATAACATTGACGGTTTTTATCGTCCTTTGAATCTGAATATCGTTTTTCTTATGTAATAATATGGAGTAAAACTAGAGGAAAATTAGAAAACTAATATAAAAATTATTCCTCGCATAAATGAAATAATATTAGAATATATTTCTTGCTCTTTGAAGATTACATTTCTCTGATAAATCCACGGATACCCCCAGCGATGTTTTATCTTCTGATTATGAAAATGGCCTATATGACTGACCCTTGACATTTGATGTATAAATCTTACTGGATAAATCCTGATTTTACCGTTATTAATTCAATGTATCAAATGAAATCATTCAGCATTCCTTTTGTTTCTACGGTTTTGGTATAAATATCTTTTGTAAGATGAAACAAATTTGCAAAAATGAAACAGATGTCTTATCACTATCAATGATAAAGTTTCTAATAAACATGTCTATTTAATTTCGTATACTTTTTGTTAACATGCAATAGTAAAGTATCTTTTTGTATTATTTTAATTATTTCTTAAAATATTTAATGTAACTGAATTAAAATGACTTTGATATATTAACATATACATAACTAGTTGGCTACATATTTCTGTGTTATATTATAAAATTATATTTACCTGAAATTGTACAAAAAATGTTTTTGTGGTATATTTAATCGAAATAATTTGTAACTCCATCACTTATTTGCAGATGTGATGAAAGGTGTGACAAGTTATATACGTAGACATGAAAAGATTTCGTATTGTATCAAATATCAAAATAATTCAGTCGTCAAAAAATACTAAATGCTGAAACACTAAAACATGGAATCAATTAAAACGTTTATGAATATTTTTGAAAGAGCTGTAGAAGAAAGAAACAGCAGAAATTTGAAGGAAATTTTGAAGGATAGAAGATACTTTCAAAACATAGCGAAAGATGATTGTGGTATGCACATATCAATATTACAATAAGATATTGCATTTATTTTGTACAAAGTATAACTAATAAAAAAAGTACTTAATCAAACACTAATATTAATTTTTATTTTTAGAATTAATGCTTTCTATAGTATTTGATAAAAACAAAGGGTTGCTTTCTTTTCTTAATAACGAACTTAACAAAGTGAAACCTCAAAAGGGTTTTGATTTGATAATTGTAGAAACATTTCATCTTCTTGAGTTTATCATAGAACAATTCTCTGATACATTCATACCATACATAATTGAAACAAAGGTATTGTATAAATATTATTTAATGCATATCTAATTAATACATCTTTTTTATAAAATATATTAAAGCTTTGTTTATTTGTAGAATATATGCCAACTGGCACTTCTGACAAAATGTTCAGCATTTATTCAGAAAGCCGCTTGTAGTACATTTAATAAATTGATAGCAAGTTTTGACAATTATGAAATTGCATTAGATGAAACTGTAAAAAACTTTATATCTTCATTTCGTTTTAATATTAAAGGTAGAGTTAGAACAAATTTAACAAAATATAAATAATTTAAGATTATAAATATAATGATTTTTAATTATTTACAGAAAGAAGTTCGTTACTTTCTGTGCTTGGGACAATTGCAAAACATTATCCAGAAGTTCTAACAACAGAACAACATCATATAATTTTCCAACAGCTAAGGAATGATTTTATCATTCAGGTTATTTTATATTTTATTGATATTTAAGTATATTTTATCGTTTAATATTTTTAAAAATCGAAGTTTCATTTTTATATTTAAAATTTTAGTACAATCCACAAAACATATCCCATTCAATTGATGTATTTCAACTATATTTCGATGCCTTTTCAAATATATTGTCAAAACTTCCAGAAAAGATGGAAAAAAAATATTATAAGGAATTGTACATATGGGTGAAAGAATTAAGTAATCCAAAAAAATACTCGGTTAAAAAAGTTTCAATGAGATCAGCAATTAATTTGTTGTCCAAACATATAGATTTGTTTAGCAATTTTATTTATTGTGATTATAAATATTGGTATGATTTATTGACAAATTTAGCTCAAGACAAAAATGTACAATGCAGTGAGTGTGGACAATATGCTTTAAGAAGTTTTTACAGAATAATTGGAAAGATTTTAAAGAGCAAATCTTCTGAAGCTGATAAAGCAGTATTCTTGGTAATTGTCTATAGAATTGTAAAATAGCCAATATTATATTATAATTAACATATAACATAACATTTGTTATGTTTTAGCATTTCAAAAATCATTTTGAGGAACAATTAAAAAATAGCCATCATGTAAATTCAAATATACTGCGTTTTATCATATATGGATTTAGTCAAATGGCTGCACCATGTAAAATATACTTTACTGATAATGATGTGAAAAATATGTTTTCTTTGATAGCTAATTGTGCTATGTCACTCTGTTCAAGGTATCAACCATACATTTTTCCGAAATATTTCATAATATAGATTTATTAATCTTCTTAATTTTACAGTGATGATTTAGAAAAAGTACACTTGGAAAGTATTTGTAATTACCAAGAAGCTCTTTCAGAAATAATATTGCATACATCGAATCTTTCAATTGATCAAATTAATGTAATTACGAAACTTAGTATTCTTCTAATCAAAAGATTTCCTGATTTTCCTATCACTAAACAGAATTTTGCTGTATTTTTATTAATAAATACAATTATTAATATTATGACAATCAATAGAAATCTTCTAGATGAATTTCTTTATAATTTGAGTAAGTACATGTTTTACAAATATTTCCAAATGGAATCTAATATTCTGGTATCTTATACATAATTGTTTAAATATTTAGTTTATAACGGAATAGCGTGGACCTGTTCGCACACCTTATTCGTTGATGCTGAATTACAACGTGGATTGAATAATCTTCAGGAGCGACCACTGTGCTATAAAAATTATTTGTCTTTATGGTTGCAACTTTTAAATCAGAACAAATATAGCAAAGATTTCAAACATAGCACAGAAACTGTACAATATGTAGTTGATTCAACTATACACGTGGGAATCGCATTGATTGACAAATTAAATCTGAATATAAAAACGAAAGAAGATAACATATTTTCAGATGCAGCCTTCTCTCAAATTGCTGCAAATGAGGCAGATTTTCGAACGTTTGTCAATATTACAGATTTATATGTTGATATAATTAATAGTTTGGATACCTCTTTATTTATAAATACAATGCACAGTTTTTTATTGAAAGTTGTCAGTAAATCTCACAAGCATCATTTAGTATCAGGATTTTATAAATTAATCCATGTGGTATCTAAACATATTTGTGATTCAAGTATTGATGAAATTGAGATAGAAACATTAGAAATGTTGAACAAGTACATAATGAACGTGTTGAATCTGATTCCTACGTTTTCCAATGAATTGTTAATTACATGCGTACACTTAATTTTAGATGTACCAATGATATATGTAGAAAAAATACTGAACAGTACAGTTCAAACATTTAAAATTGCATTTACTATTGGTATAAGTGATTTTGAATTAGCTTGTAAAGCTTTAAATACGTTAGAAAAATGGACGAATTATTTCGATAAGCAAGTCACAGCTGCGTTTTTACAAGAAGTAATACCATTTTTAGAGCCATATTTGCACAGCGAAGAAAGCACTGTAGAACTTCTGCAGGACATCATAAAAATGGAGCGGAAAGTTATTAAACGAATAGTATTAAAAGATGATGAGAATACTTTGGAAAGATTCCAGATGAGAGTTTTATTGTTTATTGCTTCACTTGATACAAATATAATACTGAATTTCATATATAAAAGATCTATGGACACAGGAGCTACTTGGGACAAGAAAGACTTACTCAAATACTCGTTGACCCTCTCTGATATAAAAATAGATTTCCATTTTGATAAAATTTTACCAAGAATAATCTTACTGGCTCAAAATTCTGGGGATAGACGAACAAAGGTACTTGCTTGTGAAGTACTTCATACGATAGTGGCGTATGTTCTTGGCAAAACATCACAACAGTTAATATCTAATCCAGATCAATTCGTTTCTCTCTATGTAATGCTGTGTCCAGCTTTATTGAATTTGGGCTGCGATTACGAAGAAGCAACGAGAAAAATTTTTTATCCATTAGTGCTACAGTTAACTCATTGGTTAAGCTCAAAATTCATGCTCAAATCTCCAGCTACTATATATTTTCTCGACTCGCTGTTCGAAGGTCTTTGCAATGAAGCAAATTCGTCTCTTAGAGAATTTTCTGGCATCTGCTTAGCCGAATTTACTAAATGGTCTATAAAACAGTCTAATAATGATATAATAAGTCAGAATATTGATAAAGTCATATATAAAATGACAAATTTTGCCCTTCATCCTTCTGTCTCGAAACGAATAGCAGGCGCAACAGCTTTTAATCATCTTTATACCATTCTGCGCGAAGATGAGAAAACTGTGTCCATATATTGGTTGGAAATTTTATACACTTTCGTCAGAAGTTTGAATGGTTGCAATGATCCATCAATCATTAATGCTCTCAATCACATTGAAAGAGTTTTAATAGCGAAGAAAAATCTGTTAAATGCAAACCATCGCAATCGTAGGAAACCTTCTGAATTTGAAGGTTCAACTTTGATTGATGCTGTGAATTGGTTGCTCACACAGTGTGGATGCTTAGATCAATGTTGTCGGACAAAATGTATGGAACTAGTTGCAAAATTGTCTGAACATGTAGCAAATTGCGACTCAATTAAATCAGTAATAAATAATTACATCGATACACACGGAATTGAAACGTTTAATCGCATAATCTTAGATGAATTGTCAAAAATAGAAATTCTGTCTGTTAATAGTATACTACCTTTACTAAGGAGCTTGGATTGTTACCTTTGGTTGATAAAAAGTGATTTGTTGGACATACAATGTCTACTTGGCAATTCAAATTCACAAAAAGAAGTAATTTTCAATTGTGCTAGAAATTTTATTCATCTAATAAATAGGATTAAAATAGAAAATAAGGAAGATGATATAGTAATATTATCAAAAGAGATTGAATATCTACAAACATTACAATGTAAAACAATATTGAGTATATTTGATTTCATACAAATTTTATTGAATTTTGATGTGAGTAAATTATTGTTTACGATTAAAGAATTTTATGTTGAGATTATAATATCTGATTTTTTAATTTCAGGATAATTTAATTCCCGATTTCTTTTTTAATAAAGACTTTTTCGAATTAATTGCAAAATGTATATTGTGTCCGCAAGTAATAGGATTTGATTTCAAGAATCTTGATATTGCTGAAGAAATTATGGGAAAATTGTTACAGTCTATAACGTGTAAAAATAATGTATACCATCTAATTAAATGTGAATTATTGATATATGTGAAGAAGCATATAAACGATTTTTTTGCATTAGATAACATTATTTCTGGTGGAAAGAATTTTAGTGAACTTAAACAATATATTCGTGGTTTAAGCTTTTTGGATCATCATAATATCCTTAATCAATTAGATAATGTATATAACACTAACATATATATATATATATATACATAATGTTTTTCAGTACTTTATATTATTTATAATTATTGATATTGTTTTGTAGATAAAGGAATTAATCAATCGAGAAGATAAAATTACACGTATTTTTAAGGTTTTAATAAGAGAATCACTCGGAGAACTTATTTATATAAGTATAAAACCATCAGCAAAAGATTATCTGAAAATTTTAATGGAATTTTTACTTGTACATTATGAGGTATATTATATAAATATATAAACATATTAAACAAATATTAATACATATTGTAAAGATCTTATATAATTTAAAATTATGTTTACAGTCTTCAATTGCAAGAATATTAATTGAATTCATTGAAGATGATACAATGCTTGGATCAGATGACAGAAAAATTAAACATGGTGTATATTTTCTGACTACATTTAAATACGAAATATTTAAATACATATTAAAGGATACAGAAAAAACTATGGAAATATTTGATGATTTATTGCAACGAAATCCATCTACTTTTTTAATGATAATGGAACAATTGTTCTTATTTATGCAACGCAATAAAAAGGAACTCCATGATCGTGCAGAAATATTAGTAAATACAGTTATTAAAAAATTCACAGTATTTGAAAACGCTGTAAATAATTTTGAAGACAGAAAACAAAAATTAATAAATATTTTTGGAATTGCAGTTCATTTGAAGGAAAGACCAATAGAAGTGTCATCTATAAATACAGATTTTTATATATGGATTCTTAATCAGCTAACAGAGAATTCAGACATAGAATATAAAATATATATCCTTAATAATTTTCTCATATGTCTGGCTGATATGACTGATACTAAACCAGAATTACTTGCTATTTTACATAGTTTGAAGAATAATAAACTCGATGTGTACTCAATCGATTTTTCTCAGAAAAATGTGAAAGCTTTAAAAATTACCAATTGTTTCCAGAAATTAGTAACGTTGTTACCAGTTACTAAGTCGGTGATAGTATTCGAAACTATTATTTCATTTGCAAGTGGTATTGCTGAATATCTGTGTAATGAAACAACTAATGAATATTTACAAAAATACTTTGATTCAATTAGTACTGATTACGCTGTGAAATCTATACAATCAGCGTACAAGATATTTATGAATTTAAATACACTGATAAATGAAAGGTTTGATGTATTATATAAATTTCTTTTACCATTATTTGAATTTTGCAAGACCACTGAAATAAATCAATTCTTTGAAATAAATATCAAAGAAATATATGGAATAATTCAACAAAGTTTGGTTGGCGCCACTTCAGATATGAAACAGCTTATGGTATCAAAGATAGGATGTTATAATCTTATTGCGATTATGTTTGCAAAATTGCAAGACATAGATAGTACTGAGAGTGTAATTAATCAAAATGTTATTGGCAATGGAAGAGAAATTATACAAAGTTTATACACTAATATATTAAATGTACGCATGTTAAAGACTTCTGAACCTGAACTTAAAGAAACAGCGAGATTGTTACATTGTTCTGCATATAATTGTTCTATAGCCATTGTATCTAATATAAAAACGGATGAAAATGCTTATGCAATTATTTTTGCCGAGAATTTGGAGAAGCATCAATTAATTTGGGAGAATATTTTAGATTGCCAAAAAGAATATAATTTTCAACAGACAGTTACTGAGTATCCAAAGTATTGTAAAAGATTGATTAATATTAGAAAGCAAAGACAAGCTTCTAATCATTACTCGTATATTTATAGTTATGATTTATCTTCCTGTACTTTAACCGAAGATATAAATGCATATGATTTTAATGAAACGATAGTACGAAATAAACCTGATAATAGTGAAAGAAAAGAAAGTATGAGCTTAACATTTGAAGCTGACGAACTAAATAATCATGAATGTATGGCTTCTATTTGTGGAGCTTTGAGTCATATGATAGAAGAAAAAATATCTATACCACCTACTGATGACAACATTACAATACCAAAGTGGCTAAGATATTTTTATAGATCCATTACAAAAACAAATTACGATAATGTCAGATTATTTATGTTGAAAATTATTTTAAATATGTCGACTGTGTTTCAACCTTACGCAAAATTTCTCATTCAGCCGATAATGCATGTAACGTATTTATATTTGAAAAATAATCAATTGAATTATATCATTGTTGATACTTTAGAAATGTTAATAGATTGGCAGATTTCTCTTAAAAAATTAAACGAGTTTATACTTCAACAAATTAAATGTGAAATTCAACGAATATGGGAAATAGTGATTCAAAAGGTGATAATTGTGAAATCCAACGAGATTTCCAAGTCTATTTATAAGTACAACTTGAATCTGATAAAAACTATGCTTGAAGTATGGCAACCTTATTTGACGCTACCAAATTTAAGCGATATAATGAAAACTGCACCGCGAGCTGCAATATATTTAATATTAATTTGTTTCGTTAATGGTCTGGAATCAAATATTATTTACAGAAATGATATCTCAGAATTTCTGGAAACATCTGTGCAGAACTGGAAAGACGATGAAGAAACCATTTTACAATGTTATGAATGTTATGGTTTAATCTTAAAATCTTTGAACGACGATGAGAAGAAGTGCGCTATAATTAATAAAATTCGAAGTATATTGAGACAGATGCAGACGACATACGAGATCAGACAGATAAAGTGCATTCGTGTATTATGTAAAAATTATCCGGCTGCGGCAATTACTTATTTTCCATTTGTTACAGCAAATATATTTAGAGTAGATGTTCAAGGCATGTCATATTGTTTAGAAATATTTCTACTCTGCATACCGAACCTCAGCACGGATGAAATACTGAAAGAATTGCGTTACATGAAGTTCCATGATTTCTTAACAAACAAAGTTCTGCTTTGTGAGAAAGCAGCATTAAAAATTATCGATTCTTTAGTTCATGTTCTACCTCCTTCAAATATATGGACATACGTAACATTAGTGTCACCTTATACTAAGCATAATCTTTCTGAGTACAGAGAAATCGCTTATAGTATATTTATAAATATTTATAAGAAATATGCAGAACACAGTTCTGAAAATAATGAGATAGAGGACTTGATGCAGACCAGCAAAGAAATATTACTTAATGGCATATTGGATCCTACTGAAACATTACAAGAAATGATACTAAATTTTTGGACACAGAATGCAAAATTAACGAACACCTGCAAAGAAAGATTACTTGAAATTTTAAATATATACACTTCTACTGGTCAAAATTTCTTACCGTTTATATTATTACTGATTATTGATCTTACAAAGAAATCAAATGATTACACACAGACAATGTTTGAACCTTTACATGACTGCGATTATAGAGACTATCAAATAGCTCTTTTATGGAGAACGAAAAATTTGGAATCAAAGGCTCCGCTTTTTGCTCCATCCTTAGCTAGTCAAATGAGTCAAATGAGTCAAATGTTTACTCAAATGAATACTACATTGCCGGATATGTCTTTTAACTTTACATATACAAAATCCAATTCTGATGCTGAATTAAAGCTTCGAATGACTCAAGAACTTGATTTTGAACCCACTTATACTAACGACACATCTCTTGCATCAGTCAGTAATCTGGAACAAGATAATACATTTAAAGTACCAAAAGTACCACAACCTGCTCATAATAAAAGGTCAAAAAGATTTTTAAGAAGTTCAAGTGACATTTCTGCGAATATACGGCAAAAAGAGATTAAGAGAAATATATGGCATGCGGAAATGATAAAAGAGGAAAGTGTTCGGCAAAGAAGCAGTGTAAAATTATACAGAAAGTACAGAATTGGTGACTTTCCAGATATTGAAATATCACATGCTACATTGCTAGAACCATTACAACAATTAGCAAAGAACGATCAATTAATTTGTAAAGATTTGATAGTACATATCGTTTGCTCGTTAATTGAAAAATGTGGACAAAATGGTTTTACAGAAGAGCTTGCATCTAGTATGAAACAGATTTTGAGAAATGAACAAAATAGCAATTTTACTATCACTGCAATTTTAGAGATATTATTGAACGCTTCTATAACAGACTGTGCACCAGAAATTATTGCAAAAGCTGCGAGAGCGAATAGTTTGAACTTCCTTGGATCACTCGTTTTAGAGGAAAGTTTGATTTATGGGACACGAAATATCTCTCAACCACCTCTAAAGAAGGTACGAAACGAAATTGCGGCCGAATGGTTGCATCTGTCGAATCTTTATAAATCTATGAATGATGTTGATGTAGTTCTTAGCATTTTTCAAAATCACATCACAAATGAAGATATGCAGGTACGTATTTTTCTTCGATAATGAGATTGCTTATGATAACAATTCCTTCAAAATTTTAGATTGCATCGTTTTCTCAAGCATCTAACAAATGGGAAAAAGCTAAGATAGCATACAAGAAGGCATATGAAACGGAATTAGACTTAGTGAAGGAACATTGCCTTCAAGGTTTGTTCGAATGTTTAAGTAATTTATGCAGTTGGGACGAAATTGATACGCACATAAAGGACAAAGTTGACAGAAATTTAGACAATATTTGGAATGATCCATGGAAAGATTGGATGTTCCCCTGGATGTTTACAGTGCATGTCCATAGACTGATAAATGAAGACGATAGTGAGGAATTTCAAAATGATTTGAAAATTATGGAATGTTGGTTGAAGGATGTAGAGAAGACAAGACATATGAAACGATTCTTTGGGGAGGAATGTTCAATGTTCTTTTTGCATAATCAACTAGAGGTTGCCCGTGAATTTTTACTAAATTCGTTGGATGAGATAAGAGAACAGTGGATCAGGCTTCATCCGCTTTCTACACAATTAAGAATTTGTAAATTACAGAAGTTGCGAGTCATTAACGATATAAATAAGTTTATAAAGAGTTTGAAAACAGTAGAATCATCGCGCGATTTAAACGAGATATTGAATTTTTGGAATAACAGTATGCCTTCAGCATTAGATGATGTACTTCCTTGGGATAAATTAGTATCTTATAGAACATATTTCATTAACAAATTACTTAATGACAAGCTGGAGGAATGGACTGAGAATGATATGGACAGTAATCCTGATGAAAACGAAAATTCAATTGCCTATAGACTGCGCGCGATTACTTTTGATATGAAATTGAAAATGGTCGAAGCATCGATAAATCAGAAGAACAAATACGTAGCAAAACATTATATACAACAGGTAGAACAAAATATCAAATCTTATCCGCCGATCTGTTTCAATGAATTTTTATTATTTTGTGGGAAATTAAGATATCTGATGGGAGATATTGAAACGAACGTTCAGAAGAAGCTATCCCATTACACTCATTCTTGGAAACATTGTCACGATCTTTTGCAACAAAATCCTATTGCTGATACTACGAATGTTAATAGTCGAAAGCAAATCAGTATGATAGCATCAAGAATTGTACAGTTTAGCGAAGAAAATGAAATGTTCGCAGAATTGTTAAGAGAAAATACTACAATTTTAAAAGAAATAAATGTCAAGAATAACGATTTATCCGATATTAAAAATACACTGGAAACTTATAGTTTTAATCACTTGAAAACATGCTGTGATATGACGACAAAAAATATTAAAGAAAGCTATTTCAGTCTTGCAAAGTATTGCTATGATAAATTATCGCATGATTCCAATGACATTCAATTAAGTAAAGAATTTATTCATTCCATATTGAAAGCCATGAGTTACGGATCTCTTGAGGCAGCCCATTATTTCCCCTGCTTGTTAAAACCTGAATATTTCCACAGTCAAGAAACAAAGGATATTTTTATGAAAGAGATTGAAAGTATTGATACTTGGTTATTCCTTTCTTGGCAGGCCCAATTATTTTCTCATTTAGGAACATCAATTGCTCCTTTAATTATACCAATCCTTAGACGGATTGTTAAAACTTATCCTAACGCAGTTATTTACACGTTTCGTTTAACAGTGGAGACAAATCCTGCTCTCCTAAATGAAACTAGCACTTATGAAATTCGACAAATTCTTTATAATAGACCGGAAATCGATCGATTTCTGACAGCAATGCACTATGTAGTCCAACCAGAATTATATTTACAACACTATTTGATCGAATTTAAAAAAAATTTATCTCTGGGTATAGCTACGGCTGTCGATATACTTCTAAACAAAGTATATCCAAGTTCACGGGAGAACAAACATGAGCCAAAACCAGGAAATATCTTTAATGAGATCGCGCCTTACAAAACTAAAATAAAGGAGTTAGAAAACAAGAAAATTGAAGAAATTAAATTACAGGTAGACAAGATAATCGAAAATATTAATATGTCACTTAAGAAGCGTAAAGATCGATTCAAATTGCGAGATTACAGTCCGTGGTTGTGTAATTTCCCTGAGAGAGACGTAGAGATACCTGGCCAGTATATTGCCAATAGGAAACCTATGCCTCAATATCACGCAAAAATTTTAAAGTTTGAATCTACTATAAAAGTAATGCAGTCAATTCGCAAACCTATTCGAATTACTATGATTGGTAATGATGCAAAGGACTATCATTTCCTGGCAAAATTTGGAGAAGATCTACGACAAGATCAAAGGTTGCAACAATTGTTTACTCTCATGAACAAGACGTTGCAAATCGATGCAGCTTGTAGACAAAGACAATTGTCTATTGATACTTATCAGGTAACATATTCTTCTAAATAACTTATAGGATAAATATAAAATATTAGAAAGATGATTCATTTTTCAAATGCAGGTGATTCCCTTGTCCAAAACAGTGGGTCTTATACAATGGGTAGACAATACAAGATCGTTGCAAGAGTTGATAAATTTCACTCTGTCAAAGCAAGAAATAAATCAATATGATTTTATATATAAACTCTATCACGAGTGGATCGAAAGTGGATCTTCTTCTAAAAAGAGGCATGAAAGATATAAGGAAGCAACAGTGAAGTACAACGCCTCAAAAGTGATCAATAAAATGAATGAATTTATTGGTAAAACAGGATGGAACAGTTTACGCAAGACATTGACCGTATTATGCCCATCCATAGAAAGTTTCATTACGATCCGCCGAAATTTTATTACTTCCTATGCTACCATGTGTATTGCACATTGGATCTTAGGCATTGGTGATCGACATTTGCAAAATATTCTTATTGTTATCGATTCAGGCCGCTGTTTAGGCATCGACTTTGGGTTAGCTTTTGATGCTGGTGTTGATCAAAGAATACCAGAGTTAATGCCTTTTCGCTTAACACCTCAAATCTTGGGCTTACTGAAACCTTTCACTGAAAAGGATCTTTTAGGAGCGATAATGATTCATGCGTTACGAGCACTCAGAAACGAACAAGGTCCCATTCTGTCTTGCATGGATGTGTTCATTCATGAACCTCTGAATTGGACTGAACACATTAACAAAGCAGTAAGAGAAAACGAGGAAGATGTTGCAGGTAATTTTTAATTATATGTAAGATGAATTTTAATTCTTAAATGAATGTATGAGAATAGCGTGATTATTTCCGTTTTATCCAAATTGTAGATATAAAGTGGGTTCCAAAAAGAAAAATCAAAGCTGTCACAAAAAAATTGAATGGGATTAAACCATCTTTGGTTACATTAGATCAATTGAAAGAGCAACATTATGATAAGTATTTCGATAGATATTACACTATTGTTAGCGGTGATGATGACATCAAACGTCCACGAGCAAAAATGAAGAATGATTTTCTAACTCCCGAGGAACAGGTAATATTTTGGAAACCTTATTTTTGTAATCATTTGACAATAAAATTCTTAACATTTTTAGATTGAATGTTTGCTGGATCAAGCAACTGATTTAAATATTCTAGGTCGTACGTTTGTAGGATGGAAACCATGGCTTTGAAAAGTTTATATTTATAATATTTTTATAATATATAATTATGATAATCTCTACTATAATATAGTTTTGTGTACTATTATATGTATAAATCACATCAGAAATAGTATACTATTGTTACACAATTCTGTTTTTCTCTTTTTACATTTTTTTATGTGTTTTACAATTTATTATATAAATAAGTCCTTATTTTTCTAAATTGATAATTTACCAAAAAACCTGTGATTTATATATATATATATTTATATTTATACATTATGTAGTATATTGTTTTAATACAATTTTTAATATTTGTCGAAAATAATCGTGTATTGTTAATTTTTGTTTTTAAATAAATCGTATTGATTGTGCATTGTAAATTGTAAACATTTAAAATTTTTTTATTAAATTATTAAAATTGCTGATGAAAACAAACATAAAAATGTAGAATTTACATTTTATTTTTAATTTTTCTTCATTTAACAACTATTCTATAATATTAACTTTCACATACAATAAATTATATTCACATTATATTCAAATTATCTTAACTGTGATTAATTGAATCATCATGCGAATCGTCATCAGTTAGTGCGTAATTAGGAATAAATGGTTTTTCATTATATAAAATCGAGATCTTCGAAAATTTTTTCTTGTCCAAACCACTCTTTTAGTGAGTTTTTATAGAAATTAACTTTGTATTTCACAAAACGTTTACAATATTTACGGTATAATATATTACAATAAATCATCTGGGAATTATTTAACATTGATGCAACTGATCTTGCAATTGCGCATATCGCGCTTGCAGCACGCGTTCTCGTTCTGTTTGTCTGTTAACGTCTTCCATAAGTGCGTTTACCCGTCTTGGTACGGCTGCTTCTTCTTGTGTTTGCAAAAATTTGAAGGTTGAAAGTTCTAAATGTGCTTGTTCTATTTGTTCCCATAAATCATATAATTGTTTTGTTAACACTTGTGTTCTAGTCTGTAATACAAAAAAATTAATATATAAATATTATTTATATGTACTTCAAGAGGAATTTCATATGTTAAAAATAAAAATATTATGAACCTGATATCCTCCAGTAAGGACCTTCAATTTTTTTTCCATTCTTGCTGCTCGTTTCGCTTCACCAGTCATATGCATGCGATTTTCTTCCAACTTTCTTTCGCATGCTTCTACTCTATCCTTTTTTGAAGCTAATGTTGCTCGTGTGTATCGTTTTTGTGTTTCCAGATATAATATCTAATAAAATATAATAACTATTATAATTATCAAATTGAAAATATTTTAAGCATGAAAAATCCTCCCAGTACCTCTGATAAACATTCCTCCCATACAGTTGTATAGGAATCCGAACTTAATTCTCCATGCGCCATACCTTCTTTTACTATAGCCATTTCATCAGTTAAAAGCTTCTTTGCCTACATGAAATATTTGTTAAAATTAATTATAAATTTATATAGAAAATAGAAAAAAAATATAATACTTACAGCAGCAAGTTCTTCTTTTTCAAAATTAACATACGGATGTTGCTCTAAGTAAGCTTGAGCTTGAGCTACTGAATTTGAGGAACCTTTACGATTTTGTTGTATTGGATTTTGTAATGCATCATACTGTAGCATAGTGATCATTTCTCTTTTAATTAGTTCTTCCGCCTAGAATGATATATCCACAATAGTTGTATACATTATACTTATATATATATACACATTATATGTATAATGATTATACAATCATACCCTTTGCAAATCTGTTAATGGAGTATCCATAAATGGCCTCAAAATGTTCATATTTACATCAGCTGGTCGTGGTAAATCTCGTTGTATAACTTGAGATCTCCTAGACAATTCCTTTTTTCCTGTGAAATATAATATAGTATTAATACATAAATTAATTTCTAACAAAAAATACACATTTATTTCACTGCTAATGCATTATATACTTTGTTCCATTAACTCTTGCTGTTGCCTAGCATCTATATCAGCCTGGTCTTCTACAATTTCTGTCGTTATTGAAGTAACATCTTCGTCTTTTGTTTCTCCTTCAGGAACTACTATTTCATAGTCATTACGTGGTGTTGGAAGTGCGTTTAATCCGGCACGTAATTGTTCCTTTACTTGTTTCTGAATTAACGGAGTCTCTGATCCATCCATATTTTCGTCCGGATTAATACTAAGCTTGTCACGAACTGGTGTAGCTGCTAATACTCCATTTTGCGTTCGTGTAGATGCTGGCGTATTAAATGAATTAGTTGGCGTTCCATCGCTTCGCTGCGACCGAAATGGAGTAGCCAAAATTGTATTTGGAGTTGCCACGGCGTTCGTAGAAGGTACAACACCAGTGAAATCAGAATTATTTAATGGTGTATTTAATCCACCTGTATGGAAAATAAAGCGACAAAATTAATATCAAATACGGTTTTTTAATAGTTTCTACCTCACACAGTTATATCAACCTTTTAATGGAGTATCAACATGAGTAAGAGCCATAACATTTTGAGCTTCTTGAAGTATTCTATCCGCAGCAGCCGGAGTACGCGGAGTTACGGCTGCATTAGTTGGTAAAGAATAATCAGCCAATAAACTATCTGACAATGTGATACCACTTTCTGTTGCAACTTCGCGAGCAACCTATTATGGATATATAATATAAAATATAAATTCTTGCATCTAATAGAATATAATAGAATAATAGAAAATAATAGAATATGTTAACTAATAGATACCTCTGATGCTCTACCAAGCTTAACTACTTGTTGTAGTTCCTGATCAGATATTTGTGGTTCTGGTAAAACAAGCTTACTTCTCTTTTTTATTGGTTCTTCATTATTTAACATTCCCATTGGAATGTCGTTTTCTTTTCGTTGTTTCAATTTTTGTTTGTCTTTTCTACGTTCCATTTCTTCTTTTTCTTGTCTCAATTCTCCATCTAAATGTTGCTGCCTCATCTTTGAGAAGTCAATAGCAAGAGGATCAACATGTTCATTAGATGTATCATAAAAGCCAGATGCTGGTCGTTTTTCAAACGGAATCTCAGAATTGTAATTGACCCCACGTTTGCGTTTATTCTTTTGTGATACTGTAATGCCAGCAGCTCTCAATTCTCGACGCTTCTGCAAAGCAGCGAGTCTGCGAGCTTCCTCTAATTGTTTTTCTCTAGCTTTACGTTTCGCCTTTTTACCCTGTGTATTTGCAAGCCTGGCACGTGCCTCAGACAACATTTCCAATTCTGAAAATTACTAATTTTATTGTTGTTACATACAATAGAAAAGGACAGCGTTGAAAATGAAAAGCTTACCATCTTCATCCATATCTTTAGGGTCAGGTCTGGCTGGTTTTGTTTCAGGATTTGGATCAATTTCTCCTGGTTTCAACTTGCGAGGATCATCTGCAGTATCATCTCCCTCTTCTTTTTTTTGAGCTTGATCTCTAATAGGAGAACATAGAACATACAAAACTCATTTCTTGAAATATGTTAGTATAAATTTATAAGATACATTTAACTTACAGCAAATATTCGTAACGTTCCAAGCATTGTGCAGCTGTACGTCCTATAATCGGAGCAATTGTTCTCCATTGAGTAGGCATTAACTTTGCAAGATGAAGAAGCTTTTCATCTTCTTCTCTGCTCCACTCTGTTTTTTTAATACTAGGATCTAACCATTCGAACCAACGTGCTTTACATTGCTTAGCAGACTTTCTATGTAAAAGAGATGCTATCCGGCTCCATTGATTTTTGCCATATTTCATTACAGCAGCTTTCAAGATTTCATCCTGAGAAAAGAAAATATTAATAGAAAAAGCCATTTCCTAGGGATCAAAACGTAAATAGAGGTTAGAAATCAATTTTTACCTCAGTGTTCCGCCAAACACCACCTTTTATCATAATACGCGGCATATTTATATATTTTTTACTATCATTCAAAAAAACAATAAAAATTGAAAAATTTTCACTGATTTTATATATATGTATATTTATTTGATAATTAATAACAGCTTCATTGGGTAACCTAGCGACGCGGTACTCGCGGCTTGCGACAGTAACAGCAACATTCAATGCGACATATCACAGGACAAAACTATAGAGTACAGTGATGTTGCCAAACGTAGGGAAAATATGGCGGCATAGGGACATCATCATGTTGAAGGCAGCAGTAAAGAAAAGAATAGAATTTTTTTGACAATAAAATTTTACACACATCTATATCTAAGCAAAAAGAATGTTTTTTTTCTTAAATATATATATAGTTATAAATAAAGTATCGTGATAGGATAAAGAAACTACAAAGTTTAATAATATAGCATGACAATTATTACATATTGTTATAGTAAATAAACGTACACTTATATTTAAGATATATGAATTTTTTATTATTTCACAGTACGGTAAATAAAAAAAGTAATATTTTTTTAAACAAGTTACAGCTACACAATCTTAATCATAAATATTCTGTAACATATTAATGTATCTACATACACAAACATATGTATATCTATAGATATGTTTAAATTTATTACCAATGTAAGCTGTTTTTCATGTACAATGCTTGTATTTTTTTTTTTTTTGTAATTACATTAAGGACGTATATACATATAATTAAAAACTAATGATTAATTTAAAACTTTTCTGCTTTATTAGATTTTCTTTTGATATTTCAAAACAAAGTATTTTCTATTATATAAAGTTTTAGTTTATCAATACAAAGTAATGGAATATTGATATTCACGACTAATGTATTGAATTCAAAAATTTAAATAATTTGTGTTTAATTGTATATATTAATAAGAATACATAGCTTATAAAATTTTGTTATTAAATATGTATCATTGCTTCAATTGCTTATATTATTACTTTTTTTCATAAGTAAATTGTTTTAAAAATATCACATACAAATTACTTTTTAAAACTTATGTCAAATATTCATTTATATATTACATTCTTTTAAATGTTTGCTCTATTTCATATAAATCAATAATTATACAGAAATAAATATAAGTGAATATATACATATACATTCGTACAGTTGCTAAGGCAGTGAATTGAATATTATATTATTTATATTATATTGAAGCTGCAAATAAGTAAATAATAAAGGTTTTAAGTGTATGTAGAATTTATAAATAATTATTAATTACTATACAATATTCATTTGCACTTTTCAATAGTAAATTATTTTTTAGTTAAGAAATAAGATCAAATTAAATTAAATTAAATTAAATTAAATTAAATTAATGAATGATTTAATTATTTACAATATAATAATATATTATGTTCATTGGTAATTCTTTTGTCATTATAAATTTCTTAAATACTTATACGACTTTAATACAATAAGTACAATATACCATTTACATCATCTTCATTAATGATATGTGAAAAACAACATTTAATGTAGTTTTTTTGCAAATTGCTTTTGAATTTCAAGGCTTCCAACTGAGAAAACTATCTTGTATATATATTTGTTTAAATATACTATGTGCACTAGACTGCGGAGCTTTACGATTACGTTGAGCTTCTAAAATGTATGAAACCTTTTCCCTTGCCTCACTACGAGAAATATCACCTCTGAGGCCCAATAATCTGACTAAATGATCTTCAGTCATGTCTGGATATTTTTCAACCAAAGAATGTAGATCAAGAGAAAGAATTTCCGAATCTTCGCAACGTAATACTTCCGCAAGACGTTTGATTATTTCAAAGGGCGAATTAAAATTTCCTACTTTTGGAGCTATTCTATCGAAGAAATTTTTTAATTTATCAGATTCTGTCATTATTTTTGATGTACATGTTAAACATTCATCATACGTTTTCAAAGATATCTTCCTTTGTAACATTGCGGAAATATAACGCTTTGCAATAAGATTTTGTGCTTCTGTAATAACATAATCAAAATTTTTTGGGCATAGGTGATTGTAATCTTGAAAATAATCTTCTAAAGTTACACAAATGGTTTCTACTGGGATAGGAGATAATAACCATTTGGGAGTAATCAAATCTTGAAATTGCAATTCTAAATCAAGAAAAGATTCTTCTAGCAATATGGCTGCAGCTTCATTTCGTAATTGTTGATAATTAAACAATAAATTTTCGAATTTAACAGTAGCATCTCCACTAGCATTAGCAACCCAATACAGCTGCTTCATTTGTTGTGCTAGTTCTGTAAACTGCAAACAATTATTAACAATTGTAATCATATGATGTGTAAAGTATGGTACTTGACTTCTATCCTCAAAATGTTTGTTTTTGAATTCCAATATTGCTTGTTTGTACATAAATCCATATTTAATTACTTGTTCAATACATAAAACTATAGCATGTGCTGTTAATTCAGTACTAATTGTTTTTGTAACTTGAAGATTCTGATCTATCATCTGAAATATAATCACAGGTGCTGCTGTGTGATAGTATGCTTCTTGAGTGCTTCCTTCTGGCAATATTCCACTCCACCAGTCGACTTTCTCAGTTTCCAAAGTCTTTTTCATCCAATCTTCATAATTTTGACACATATTCTTCAAATACTTCTCTTGTAGATCAGTTATAATTTCAGGACTCAACAAAGGGCCTATGTCACTTGTATCAATATTTAATTCTGGATGTTGCATTAATTCTGGGCCAGTATAAGTATTCATAATCCATGATAATAAAGATACATATTCATTTCCTTCCAGTCCATTGGCAATTATATCCTTTAAATGTTGCGACAGACTTGTATGATACATCTTAACAAAAGTTCTTACAATATTGTACCAAGGTGGAAAACAAGGTTCACAAAGAGTTTTAGCAACTCTCAAATCTTCTAAAATCAAAAGTCTTGTAAGTTCTAAATACCTAACTAGCCACATTTTGTTATCTGCTCTTTCCTCGACATGAGTTCCTTCAATCCTATTGGCTACAGATTTTTCTAAAACCTTCATTGCCATATCTTTCCATTTCTTAGGCCTTCCTGGTGGCATAAATCCACTTTGCTTATGTCTTTGAATAGCAAAATGATCTGCTTTTTCTTCTCTTTCTATGATTCTCAATGCTGTTACAATAACAGTAGGTTCCTTTCTTACTGTGTTTAATGTACGACTTAATACTAATCTAATTTGTTTCTCCATTAACTCAGAAAGCATTTCAACATCCTCTAAATAAGCTTTCAACATAACAGTATCAGCTGGTGATTGATTTGGAAGTTTGTGAAGTTCATAAAGCAGATCATCTCTTGAATTTTCAAGATCCATAATAATTTGATGGGCATACAAAAGATTCCCTTGGTTTATCCATTGTTTGGTCATTTCAACGCTTTCTGGCAAAGTAAACGTGTGTTTCAAGTTTTCTTTGGCGGTAACATATTGAGAATGACGCATGTTTTCCTCTTGAACAGCTTGCAACTTAGTGCTAAGTTCTGGAACTTTACTGAACAACTTGCCAATATCATTTAGATCCTGTTTTATAGAAGCACTACTTTCTAAAGAACTCTGAAGCTGTTCAAAACCTACACGAACTCCATCTAATTGACTTTGCATTGCAGTTTTGAGCATAGTTTCCACGGAAGCTTTTTTCCGGGCTATTCTACGTTTGTACATATCAATTTTTTCCAATTGACCTGGTCGTTGCAATAGATTACACCCATATTTTGTTGCTTTTGCCTTAGCCTCTTCTTCCAATTTTTGTAAGTCTTCCATCTTCAAAGCCATTCTGCTAGTCTCTTATTTTACAAACTAATATTTTACTTTACACTTTTCGATAATTACAAAAAAACAAGGAATAACAGTTTTTCTTAAATAGATTCATTTAAAGAAAAACCATGCAGATTATTTTGACATTTATAAAACCTTGGTTAGGCATGTACTTAAGATGCGTTTACATTGAACAGTTTTGTCAATTATCAACATATAAACTCGCCTATTTGAAATGAACTTATGTCCTGCTGTGTAAATGCACATTGTCCTATTATGTACATATTTGTTCCATAAGAAGCCAGCTTGAATATTTGAATATACGAAACCAGCTTGAATATACGAAAGAGTGGGTTGAAAGAATTTGTTCTATTTTCAAAATAATAATTCATAGTACTTGTAGAATTTTATAGTATAATTGTAATTCAAAAATGCATTTTTTAAAAAGACTGTCGAGAATAATCGACTTGCATTATAAACACCATTCAAGGAGATGTTTAACCTCCAACTCTAATACGGGTGTAAAAATTGAAGCAGAACAAGACAGTAAAGAAATTAATTGTTACTTATAATATTATGTAACATTTTATTTTTTATGAGCTATGAAACAAATTCATTCATGTATATACTTAACATGTAATTATGATTGTACTTAGTTTCAGAAAAAAATATTTTAGTGGAGCATTTTGAGGCAATTACTTTAATTGGTATAAATCGACCTGAAAGCAAGAACGCTTTAAATGTTGCAACTGCACAAAAATTGTCAGATAAATTAGATGAATTTGAAAATGATGAAAATTCTGTAGTTGGAATCCTTTATGGTACAGGAGGAAATTTCTGTAGTGGTTATGATCTTAAAGAAATTGCACAATATAATGGAAAAAATGAAGAAGTTCTACCTCAGTTTGGATCATTGGTAAGTTAAACAAGTTTAAAACTATGTTGTGTTTAAAATTATATAATATTATGGTATTAATCTTTCTGGTATGGAATGTTCATAGGCTAATAAAATTGAGTTATGTAAAAAACCCTTAATTGCTGCTATAAATGGATATGCTTTAGGGATAGGTTTTGAACTAGCCTTAATGTGTGATCTCAGGGTAATGGAGAAAGGTGCAGTATTAGGATTTGCAAATAGAAGGTTTGGAATACCTATATTATGTGGTGGTACTGTTCGATTACCTGCTTTAATTGGTTATTCAAGAGCAATAGAGCTGATATTAACTGGTCGTTATATTGATGCGAAAGAAGCACATTCATGTGGTTTAATTAATCGTCTTACAGAAACTGGCAGTGGTATAGTTTATTTTATAGTAACAAATAATGAAATGTATAGATACATCAAAAAATATGGTGAAATTATATTGGCATATTTTTTTTATTTATAGTATTAGGTATAGCAGTGAATTTTGCAAACTCACTTGTGAAATTTCCTCGAAAAACATTACTTGCAGATCGTGCTTCTGCATATTTTGCTACATTTTCTGCTAAACAGTTAGAAGAAGCTGTACAATTTGAGAAAGACAATGCATCTCATTTAGTATTTGAAGAAGGAGTTGCAGGTGCAAAAAGGTTTGTTACAGAAGGATTAGGAAAGCATGGAAAATTTTACAATATTACAGAAAGGAAAACTAAATTCAAAGAACTTGATAAAGAATTTTTATAAAAATTCTTGTTCTCAAAGACATATATACATATATATGAAATTTCATATAGTTGTA
Source organism: Frieseomelitta varia (assembly GCF_011392965.1). Lineage (NCBI taxonomy): Eukaryota > Metazoa > Arthropoda > Insecta > Hymenoptera > Apidae > Frieseomelitta > Frieseomelitta varia. The sequence goes on from NW_025110763.1 coordinate 214,513, forward strand.
TAATATATTTATTTAAAAAAATATATATAAGTTTTGTAATGTGATTAAATTTCTTTGTTATAAATACAGTTATACTATTCTATGTGTATTAATGCCTTTTTTTAAAGAAGATTTAGCAGATGAATTTTTCTTAAGAAAGGCATGAGATCTTAGTAATGTATCAGTGCACCTCTTTGCTGCTTTTCCAGTAAGGAGTGGTATTATGTTAATCATTTGGCCATGTATATCTCCTACACAAATTATATTCATTGAAAATATAATATTTCATATGAGATTTAAAACTTACGTTCAAATGTAACTATTATATATGTCAAATCCACTTGAAAAACATCAAAACCAGATGTGTGTGGTTGAAAAAAGGAAACTTTCTTTAATTGACAATTGATTTCATCAGATAAATCAAATTCAGCTAAAAATATGTACTTTAATTTACATTTATTAAAGTTAATAAAAAAATTATTTGGATATAATTCGCTTACTTGTATCATCCAATCCTACTACATTTCGAATATAATTCAATATTAACTTAAGTGGACAATTAATATTTACTAAGATTTCTTTATCTACATTCTTCAATTGTGTATCTTTTTCATTATTATTACTAATAGGAACTGTATGAAATATATATGATATATTATTTATTTAATGTATATTATATGAAAATATTCTTACTGGAATATTTGATTCGTATAATCGACGTCATACTTCGTTGCATATAACGTTGCTTCTAGTAAGTTTCAACGTGTGAATACAGAAGTAAATAATACAGAAGTAAACGATAAATAAATTAGAACAATACAAAAGTAAACATAGAATAAATTTATTAATTCATTCTACGCATCCTGTTTGCATGATACAAGGTTAAAATAATTGAAAGTCATTTGATATTTCATTGCTACTTGTGCATCTAGTTCCTGAATTGAATTTTTGAGTTTTTTTTTTGTAATTCTTAGAAAATGAAATACGATTGATTTATATATTTATAATATCCAATAGTACAGTATCTCAACATTTATATAGAAGTTATATAATATCCAGCATATATTTTATATTTAGTTTCGCAAGAGATAACATAATTCCTTATTTATTTGAAAAATGCTTTCTATAATTTTAAATCATAAAGTTAATAAAGTAATTGACATAAAGATCATTGGATATTGCATATTATTGAGCTAACAATATGTGCATTGGATGCGCTTTGGATTATAGTTAGATTCTCTCTAGAAGGAGCTGACACGTTCATTCAGTTGGAATTTCAAATAATCGTGGAATTTCATATTCAAGTTGAACAACGACCGTCCGTAGGTTTAATTAGCGAAAGTAATGCGAGCCGGCTAACCACCATCGAGCCGGTTAAAGTATGATGAAACGAGTGCAGGTGGCGGTGCATTGTTGCGCAATCGTTCATATCCCTCCTTTTCCTTCTTGTAGCCAGGAGTCAGGACAAGAGTTCTCTTGGTAACCAGAAGGCTCCCCCACCAGGTGCCTTCCTCCTTGCCCGACCTGATGAATGTTACGCACACATTAAATTTATATGATTTTGTTTTTTCTTTCGTTTCTTCCTTCTATTTCATCTATTCTAAAGATTTGATCCTTTTTTTTGCTAATCTTTTGTATTGAATAGTTACATTTCTTTTTTTTGCAAGTGGAAGGTAGATGTCAGGATGATTCTGGAATTTAATTGAAGAAATTGCTTAAATATTGATTATTGTAATAGAGATAAATAGATGACATTATAGGATTTCGTCGAAAGAGATGAAAAGCTATGAAAAGATTTTTATTTGTTCAGTAAATCAAAGCTTCCAGCAACGATAGACTATAGTTACTTTGTTTAGTATATTCAATTTAAGATTTTCGATTATTCTTCAAAGTATTTTTTATTCTCTAATGATAAAAAATAAAAAAACTCTAAAGCTATTTCTTAAATAAAAAAATTTTTACAATTTGTGTCTATTTAAATTTTGAAATTTACGAAGTTCTTATATGAGCTTCTGCGCAGACGCGTAGTAGTTCACGCAGGCGCACTACTGTTTGCATCGACAATCGCAAGTGTTTAAAAATTATACGGAAACGCGTGTGAATATATTAAAATTCTGCTCATTAAAAACTATTAAATATTACTAAAAAATTTCACAAATTCAATAAAACGAAATTTAATATCAATAAAATGAATTTGACATATAATTACAGATCTGTCATTTTTGAACAGTTGGTATTTGAGAACAAGTGACACGAAATCCCGTAAGAGGTCAGATTTGTTCTGTATTTCATCTGTAGTTTAAATTGAATAGCCGTTCGTTCGAACGTATATGGTGTATGATATTTATTGCTGAAAATATTTTCGTACTGTACTTTTTGAAGAAATCAACCAAATTCTATTCTTCGTACGTGTTTACGTGTATTAACGTAAACTTAAACGTATTACTCCTCGAGTAGTTCGTGACATGATCTGTTGCGCGAGAGGTTAGTCCATTATCGAAAATCATGGCGCCAAGATGTATCTTCTTGCGTGATGTTTATTAACTGCGTAATATTTTCATTTTCATTCTTTTCTCATTCATATTTCATTCATATTAGTATTCTTAAATATTGTTTCCTTTTTATATAATTTGTGCCTTTTATACATTTATTTGAAAGTCTTTGTTTTCTTTTGTACAGATTATTGATTGATTACGAGAATCGATGAAAATTTGAAGCATTACGAGGGATGCTACAGTGATGTTGAATTCAATAGTTTTTTATGGAGATATGGTAACTTTTTATTTTTATTGTATTATTAGCAACATCTATCTAATATTTAATATATATTCATTTGAAAAAGACAAATAATTTTCGGAAAAGGGCGCCATCACAGAAAAGTTCAAATTCTGCGCATCGTGTCTTTTACGTATTGCGCAGCTTCGCTTGATGAAAGTGCGCGCCACATATGAATAACACGAAGTATATTTGAAACTTCAGTAACACATATTCAGAGTTACAATTTATATAGATTAATTGTATTACGTAATATTTATAGGTATTTGACAATGTTAAGAAATACTTTATAACGTATAATAATATGTTAAATATATTAATCATATATTTCATATTCTTATTATATTTCTTTATTTATGATAAATATTTGTAGAAACATTTTTATATTTAGAGATAAATTTTTTATTATTTCAAATTTCTTAAATTTTTAGTACTATTTTTATGAACAAATATACTTCTTTACAGACTTTTTCCAGTCTTCGCTTCTTTCGTGGATTCAGCGATTCCTATTTGATGTTGGGTGTTACAATGATTTTCCTTATGCAATAATAACACTGGTGACAACGTTCTTCACATCTAATTGTGAGTCGCATGCATTTTTGTTCCTCTGGTCACTCAATCATGTTGTAGGATGAAAGGTCCAAATCGACACGAGTGACTGGTTGTATTACATAGAACTTTGACGAGCATAGTGATCACGAGTATTTATTACACTCGTGAGCAGTAACATTTTCTCGCTTGTGTTTTATTTTTTTAGCTTAGGATAGGTTTTCTTGCACATAGTGTTTTTGAATGTTACTAATAATGAATTAATTTTTACATTGATATAATATTACAATATTGGTATGAATAATGATATTGATAATTAATTCAAAATCACAGAATATATATTCATTAAAATTATTTTGTGCAAGAAGACACATCGCGATAGACAGATTTCAGAATCAAAGTAACAGTTTTGAATATTATTTTTCTATTTATAAAGATTTACTTTGATGAAGATATCGTCTAAGGATATTTTATCAGTAGTTCATTAAGAGTTCATTATTATTCATTGAATTTTATATTATTTGCACTGAATTTTATTTCCTTCCTCAATAAATATATTCATTATATTCCTTCCTTCATCCACACATAGCATTTCAGTATTTTATTACCAGATTATAAAGTATTCATTGAAAATTGAAATAAAATAAAGAAAGTATAACATAAGGAATATTAGTTCGTTAGATGCAAAATAGATATGTTAATCACTTTTTTAGTTCAGGATTTTCAGATTTAATCATTTCCATATTCATTGCTAGGACCTCAGTCATGTGCCCAGGTGCTACTTGGCTGGGAGAAAGGCAATGGGTATGATGACCATAGTTTATAAGTTTAATAATTTCTCAGCGACTGACGATGTTAGTGTATCGCGCACGACACATTTTTCGCATGTGTGTATATGGTTAGGATGTGGAATTGCGTCGTTTTTGCTGTTATTTCAAGCAACGTGTAATAATAATAATTTTCAATTTCACACTTACTTTCGTATTATTTGTTTCAAATGTTATGAATATTTATACACTACGGTCATAAATATTTAATTGAAATTGAAATTGAAATAGAAATACATAAATATTTTATTCAAATAGAAATACATATATAGGTATTTTAAGCAATGGTCGCTGGCCTTCGTCAGTCGATTTCAGGAAGATGGTACGTAAATTAGAGTGTGAATGTCGTGTGCGACACTCGGGTGTCGGAGGTGTCCCGGGACGTCCTCTCTAGTTTAGGTTTGCGCCCGGGTGTATGTGTGAGAACCGTGGAGTGAGTGTGTTGGTGTGCCTGTCTTTTGCCACTTTTTAAATATAGGGCGGCTGAATAGGATAGGTAGCTTACATTCTGGTATGTGTGCTTTAATTATAAGTAGGTAGGGCCGGGCAGGTTGGCACAGTCTCTGGTCGCGTGCACTCTCGCGTGTCTAACCTGTTTCTGGAAATGCAATTTGGGAAATCGAAGATTCGGCTGGCACGAGTGGAGCATGCCTCGTCGCTGGCTTTATCTATCGATTTTTCGAATTTCGCGGTCGTGGACGCGTGATAGATTTCGAATCGAACGTTCGCGCTCGAGATTTTGCGCTTCAATTAGCTTCGATATTTTGTCTTTTTTTTTTTTGTCGGTTCAGACAATCTCGAGCCTAGATGTAAGTTTCAGCGAGCATTGCGCTCGAAGAAAGAAGAGGCTATAAGTCGAAGAGGCCCGGCAAATTGCCACAGAAGAGGGCAACTACTAATGGCTTTTCATCTTCTGGACGGGATATCCATCCAGAGCATGGATAGTCATTCTTGTTACTACTTTGTCACTATGCTCGTATTTATAGCATGTAGTTGTAATATTTCCTTTTGGCTGATATGTATCGATCCATCACCACATTGGTCAAATCGCGATTTTCCATTCGCGTTTCGAGAATTTGATTGGTTTTATTAGAGTTGCGAAAAAACCGATGACTTCGGTTTGACTTCAATATTATAATGCAATACTGTGATTTTTCTTAGATCTATTTTATCATAAATTAATGCAAATGTTTTAAGTATTTTATCAGAATTTGTTGGCGTGTTTTCTCTTATAGATGTAATTTAACTTCCAGGTTCGCTTTCAGCGTTAGATTTTTCAAATTTTGAGTTTCGTTACATTCGAGTGCGAATTTTATTTCTCCTGAAATTTTTCTCAGTTTCAAATGACATAAATGTCGAGTAACGTTCGTAGAGAAAGGGGTGGAATCAGTGTTCTCGATGTATACTCGCGAGTGATGATAATGGTGAGGCGAAACGTGGAAAAAAAGAGGAGTATAAAGGATAGAAGGGCGGTTCCCAGGATCTTCTTTCTGATTAGACTCGATGTATACGTGGCATTTGAGAGGATGATGCTAGAGCCTTTCACGAATCACCACTCGATTCTACAATGTGTTATTGTTGTCGACGAGCTCGCGAAACAAAAGTTCCTTTCGTTGGGAGAGGCAAATCGATGCGTTTGTGTTCTTTACGAGGAAGCGAGGTGTGAAAGTTGTACGCAGTTACGTCTGATTGTTTCGAACATTTCTAATGGTTGTTTATTACATAAACAGAGAAAACGTGACGAGGTTCCGATCTAAAATTTTCCAAGTTTCAGATATTTTTTTTTTATAAGTGGGAATTTTTTATACGTGGCATTTCAAAGTAGAAGATTCTATTAAACGTCACATTTATATTAAACAATACGTGTATTAAATAAAGTACCCGAATAAACATATAATATTGCATACAATTGCATACAACATATGCATGCAAAATATACCCATAACAAACCGTCATTTTCGAGTCACAAGCATTCGGGATTCGACTCGGTATCTCTGCGATCTATTCTTGAGATATTCTTATATACATTTTCGGATTCGCTTCAAATTTTATCCCAACAGTCTCGCTACGTGAAATTTCAAAAATCTTCGCACAACAAACATTTTCCTCTCGAACACTCTTGGAAAGAGCGAGCTGCCCTGACTATATTCTGTCTATAGCTCAATAAAATAACGAAGCTTGAACAGTTTTGCCCGAAGTTGGCCTCCGCCACGCACGCCACGGGGAAAAACCCAGTCGAATCGTACGATTTTCATGCGCAAACTCGCTGAGAAAGAAAAAAAAGGCGCGCTCGGTTCGCAGAGCGGTCACTTCAGCTCCTTTGTACGCTCGATGCCTGTCCATTCTCTAGCCAGCGCCGATGGTATCTGCATGCCACTTAACCATTACGTTTTACGAGGTGGATGGACATAAAGTGACTCTCCCGTTCCTCGTCCAGCAACAGGTTACATCGTTGTCCCGCTTTGCCGGACGGCGAATATTTTTCCACTTGTTGGCGCGCGCAAACAGTATCGTTTGCTCAGCAAAATTTACCACGGCTGTTTCAACCACGGTTGGACACATCCTGCTGGATCGACAGGCCGGTCACTATCGCCGGTATCGCGAATTTATGCCGCTATGTTTCGTAGTCGACGCATTGATAACCCGAAGAAGGGTTAGCCGCGGGAAAGTAGAAACGATCTTTGGTATTGTTATAGGGCGGGTTTAGGGAACTTGTGGAGGATAATTCCACCTTTGATTTGAAGACGACTACCACTTAGAAATATTAGTTTCTCTTTTTTCTTTTTTTTTTTCGAAGGAGCGTTCTTGCATGAAAACACGATTGGAATCTTGACAGAAATTTGCTTCATATATAGTATACATTGAGTATAGTACTTTCTGTTGCTGTAGATTGGGTTAGAAGTCGTGGCAATGCCGTGGTAACACCGTACTTTTGAAGGTGATGTTTAGAAATTAGTTTTCTTCAAAAAAGAAAATACAAAGGATCGCCATCAAGCGATAAGATTTTTTAGGAATTGCGAAAGACTATTTTACTTTACGTTGGGAATATATATTCGTTCTTGATTTTTCCGCGTTTCTGATCCGCTACAGAAACTTTCGCTTCTAGTAAAATTCATTCGATTTGACAACGCTAAAGAATTTCTTTATACGCGAGCGTTAGTTCACACAGACGTGAGCGTACGTTTTGTAACATGTATGTAAAATTGACCGAGTTTCTCGATTTCCAGCTCTAATTGTTATTGTAGCAAATAGTATTCAGACTCGATGTATTCTGTTATCATGAATTATCGTTGATTAATTTAATCACGCCAAAAATTCTGGAAGTATTTCTCTCGACAATGCGATTCGATATTATCGTCGACGCGCGAATCGCCGTCGGCGAATTTATTCCTGGTTATTAACTCCAGTCGATTAACTAATTATTGGAATTATTGGCCCGAGACCACGAGTAGCGAAATAACACGCGATATTCGCGTACAAATTATTATTCATTACCGAATGTTACATTGATATTATACATATAGTAATGTGCTTCGCCTTCACTGGTTTAACTTGAATCTTCGATGGTTGTTGGAATGCAGTTGCTTTTCGGAAAGGCGTTTATTTGCTTCCATGAAGTATTAAGTGTACATAACGTGGCTTCGAACGAATCGATCGGAATGCCACGACTGTTCACGATCGTGTCGTGTTATTTTTCCTTTCTCGCGTCGTAATATCTATCTCTGTCGATAATTCTCCCGCGTTCCATAAATATTGTACGCCTCGGAAGTGGATTCATATTTTTAGCGAAAGTAATTGAAAAAAAGTGAAATCTGGAGATGTTTTGCTCGTTGTATTATGCAACACAATACGTATAAAATATCATTTCTCTCTCCAAAGAATTTTTGCGAGCTTCAGCGATATTCTTCGCGAAATTTTAAACTAAAGGGAAGTCGCAGCAAGCTAAAACCAGGTTTAGATTAAGTCCGAACGAGTCGAACCAACTTAAGGGCGGATCGGTTCGGTCAGGTTCGATTTCCACCCAGCTCGAACGAAAAGAGAGAAACTTTAGAAAAATTCTCGCGACTATGGTGCAATTCGAATCTTATGCAACGTGACATTTTGAATAAGTCAGTTTGAGAGCCAACGAGCATCCATCGGTGTCCACTTCCTCGTCAAACTCGATGGAGCTTTGTTCGCCAGAACAGATCCGGCAATCGCTATGGAGATTTCACAAATGTGGAGCGGAAAAGCTCGTTATGATAAGAGGACAAAAATTTGCAAATATAAGGAAAAAACACATCACTGACTGAAATCAAAAATGTCGTACTAGGATCTGACTGTTTCGCGCGTTATTGTTATTTATACTATATATTTATTTACGATATATGTATTTATATATTTGTTATATTTATAATATTTATAATATATATTTGTTATATTTATAATATTTATAATATATATTTATTATGTTTATAATATTTATAATATATATTTATTATGTTTATAATATTTATAATATATGTTTATTATGTTTATAATATTTATAATATATATTTATTATGTTTATAATATATATAATATATATTTATTATGTTTATAATATTTACAATATATATTTATTATGTTTATAATATTTATAATATATATTTATTATATATATATATATATATGTTTTTCGCGTGAGATGTACAGATATATTTATACGAGAGGTCTCGTATATATTCCATACTATCGCGAGTCATTGTATTATACACGCGCGCGGAAATTTATCGCCAATCTCGCGGAGCCCGCGGTGAAAACGTTGGGAGAATCGCGCGTTAACATCTGAAACATCTTCCGCGACTCGTTCTCGTCGACGAAAACGCGCATAAACCATTGCATAATTTCACGTGATTACCGGCGAACCGTTGTCCGGGACGACGCTCGTGCACGCCGTTAATCCACCTCGCTGTTCCAACGAAAAACGGTCGGTCCCCAAGATTACCTTAAGTGTTCCCCTCTCGGCTGTCAGGAAGCATCGATCTGAAACAATCGGGCACGAATATATTTCTGAAACTCGCATCGCGTTCCAACGCGCCGCGCAATCCCGTGAAATCAAGGATAATTGAATTTGGTTGTTATCCACGAAATTGCACGCGCAAGAATTTCTAGAAAGTTTCGCGGAACTCGCGGGCAGAGCGTTTTGGAGCGAATTGAATTTGACGAAACAGTGAAAAACATGAACAGTTAGTGAGTTTGCTGTTAGTGAGTTTTGTGAATTCTTTTCTGGATAGTTGTCATTTTGGAAATCGATCGGTCATTTGCAATATCTAAATATTTACGAATATTTCAGAGCGAAGTATCGATCGTCGATTCGAGGATTTTAAATGACCGATCAATTTCCAGAGTCACTTCGAATCGAATATTTCAAATTCCAACATTTCAAATCTGGCCAGGATATGTAGAATCGTAATTGCAATTTATTGAGCAATTTGTGAGAGATAATTTCGCGAGGAATTTAGTATCTAACGAAGTGTTGCCGAGGAATTCCGAATGGCGGTAGTTTGCATCGGATAATTATCATTTATAAAATCATTTGTAAGACATAAATAAGGATTAACGCCTGCGTGACTGCAGCTAGTTACGTAACAATGATAGAAAATATACATGCATGAAAAACATTCGGTCGTCCCAGTTCGGAGGTTCGAATATCGTGTATCGACCGCAGTTGTAAACCCCGTTCAGATCTCGGAGGATCGTGTGTCACCACGAATTTTGTATGAGTTGCACAAGTCACGCGTGACCCTTAAAAAGTTTCTCGCTTCCTTGTTCGATGGGTCGACAAGAATATGAGCGAAAACTGGTTCGATGGGATGGCGTAGAAGATACGTACATTTATTTATCCCATCGCTATTGAGCTTTCCACTTTTGCTTTTCTCTTAGGTATCCCTCTCTCCCCGTTAGAAATAAAAAATTTGCCAATTTGAAAATTCGAAATTGAAGATCCATTTCACTCGCAGTGACGTTTCAAACAACTTTCGCGTAGCACGTGTTTGTAAAAGAATATTCAAATACTTTTGCTAGCTTTCAAGAAGAACAAAAAACGATCAATTTCGTTTGAAAAAAAAAAAAAAAAAAATACTAGGTATTTCGTTTCCATCAGTTTGTTCATCATTCACGTGACGACAAACTCCAAGATAAAATGAAATTTAAATTTTGGAATTGATCTGTATAATAATCACACAGTTCGCTAAAAAACGGTCAAAACTTGGCGCGTCATTACGTATCAAATTAACCAAGAAAAAAAGATTTATCTTTATTTATTTTTCATTACGTATTAAATTAACAAAAAAAAAGAAGAAGAAAGAAAAAAAAAAAATGCCAACTAAATCTGGAGTCTGGAGTCTTGAAGTCTTGCGATCGCAAGCGATTGATCGGCGAAAATTCAATATCATGCAAATGGAACGTCCTCTGGTTGCCGAAGTTTCCGTGAAAAATCCGTTTCTGTCCGCGATGCTCGGCCACACCCTGTTTATATCAGCCGTGCGTACGTGTGCGTACTGTGTGCTTTGCACACAGCCGTAGGGATAAAGGAACGGATAAAGGACGAGACTCGCAATCAGCCGCGCCGTGGTCAGGTAGCCTGGCGAGATGCAGCCGAGTTGGAATCGAGTTCAAGGACCTCGCTTTTCCGGAATAGAATGCAAGCCGCGCGTACTGTTTATGTGTATTATACCGAGAGCAAGCAGCTGGATACGCTCTGCTCTTAACGGGCTCCAGTCTGCAGCTTCACTGTTCAGGAAATGAATTCTCGAAGAACGTTTTCTTCTGGAACGTCTCCACGGGAGGCTCTTCTCCTCGTCGTCGAGATTCGCCAGCTTTACGAGCGCGGGAAATTGAAAGCGTTACTCTCGCAGAGGATTCGACCGCGTTTGCTTTGCTTTTGAGAAATTATCGCGGTGTCTTTCACTTGTTTCCTGGCTGGTGATCGATGATCGATCGGGATTTCTTTTGATAAGAAGAACATCGTAGGGAAAAAGTTTTGTATTTATACTCTATTCTCTTAAATGGAATAAAAGACGTTGGATTTGGCGTTTCTCTTTCTTTTTGGTCTTGGTATCGTTGATCTTAGTAATTTTTTTAAAGAATTTGGATAAATTACTGGAATATGTTTAATCATTTGCCTTTCGTTCCAAATGAACGAATCCAGAAATAATATTTCATCTGAATTTTAATTATCGTTTGTCATCTTGCGAATGTAAACAATGAAAATTTCAACAATTTACAATGATCCTGTCGTATTTTTCACGGTAATACCAAGTAGATATTTTTCAAGTGTTTTTTTCAAAGTGTTTTTCATCTTGCAAACCGAGACCGAAACAAATCTGGCAATAAAAGCGTTGTCGATTTACCGCGTTTCGTCAAGTTTGAAAGCTTGATATTTTGAATGAAGCCTCGGCATCGTTGAATTTCACGTACTAAATGTTACATTCGAGGCTATCTGTACGAACTGTTTCTGTGCAGCGAAATTCTCATTATCGAAATTAATCGTGGTATGCAAAGCTCGATCAAACGTTTCGCATAATAATGTTGATGCATACCTTATATAATTACATTCCGATACGAGCCAGTTGCATCGCGATATAAATTACTTTGTAAAATAAATTGCAATGTGGGTGGCGCTGTAATAATTAGGTTTAATAAGGAGCAACATATATATATATAACGATCGATGCGAAGACGTGAAATTGACGAAACAAATGTACACGCGATAAATTCAAATAGATTGCGTAGTTTTAAGAAAAAAAAATAATTGGCTTGTGGAAATTCTTCGTACACGTAATATCACGTTAATGTTCCATTTTTCATAAAGACGGGATTATTATTTTATGATGTATGTGCGTCAATGGATTTCACTGGTGGTAATAATTCAGTGATGTTTATGAAAGTTGATAAAATTTCATATTTTTTGTCAAAGTGATTCAAAAAAATATCAAATGTTACAATGTACGCTTCGTTTCGGATATTTTATATACTTGATTAAATACAGATTAAAAACTCACGTAAAAATCGGCAGCCTACTCGTGATACGTAGTTTTTGACACATTTCCGGATTCTTGCACATCTCTAATAGTAATTGGTTCGTCGGAACGTTTCGCACAAAAATCCTCTTACTGTCATAACTTTTAAATATATATTTACAAAACATAAATTTTATATTTATTTATAACATATTATATATTATGTATATTATATTAATAATAATATATTAACAATATTTATAACATATTATATTATTATAATATATTATGTATATTATATTATATTTTAAACATAAATTTTAATCTTTTCTTTTTACATTTTTTCTATATACATAATATATTATACATAATATGTTATATTATATTTTAAAACATAAATTTTAATCTTTTCTTTTTCGTCTCTGTTTCTTTTGAACATGAACGAAGTTTCTAAATTAAGAATTTTTAATTTTGTCATTGCTCCATCGCGGAAGAGGTACCACTCTACTAATCCATCGAAATCGAGCAGCAACACGAAGGATTCCAACGATGGCGAACCGAGGTATTCAGGTCGCAGCAAGGCCGAACCGTGTGCGAACAGTCGCGAAGTAAAAGTGCCGAGATATAAAATGTAGGCTGTTACGTGGCTCGAGGCGCCTCGCTCTAGGTCTGAGGACATTTTGGAGACTTTGGATGACCGTTTCTAACAGGCTATCCGATCGATCCGCCGCTTGTCGAACGATTTTCCTCTCCTTTCGTACAAAGCACGTTTCACGTGACGTGGAACATTGGAAATATTATTTTATTATTTTCTACATTATGTCAGAAATGAAACGGAACAATAATTAGAAACATCTGGAAAAGCGCGATAAAATATTACTATGGAACGATTTCAATTAGAAAATTGTATCGAGACGTTAAAAAAAAAACGTTTGCGAATATTACGTTTCATACAAACGAACTACATTTTCCATTTTTGCTAAAGGAGCAATTTTAAAATTTAATACCTCGTCAATCAGCCGCACGGCACAAACGCGTTTGTAAAGACATATTTATATTCTCCTTACAATTCAATTACAATCGTATGAAAATCTTTCAGTTTAATCAGAACGCGATATTTAAAGTCAGAATATCATCGAAAATATACATACTTATATCTTTTTTTGCGACGTTGCGTGTTTTTTCTCCCCACCTTTAAATTTTCTCGTCAATTCGGAAATCCTAAATCGGAAATGTTGCGAAATACGGAAAGCGTAGACGGCGTTCTATTTTATCTGTTGCCGCGGAGCTTCTCCCCGTCATTTCGTTTCATGGAAACGAGACAAAACGAAATTTACGAGGGAGCTGCCGGGCACGTCGCGCTCGTACCTCCCCGATTATTATAAAATGAAACGGCCGTGGCAATAATATCGTTTGTTATCGCTTGCACCACGGACTCTCACCTACGCGTTTCCTCGTGGGTAGACGTGCAAAAAAAAAAAGAAAAAAAAAAAGAAAAAGCGGTGGACACGTGGGAGTATTAGGTTCCAAAGGCGACGCGATAACGACAACCAAAAAAGAAAGGAAAAAAAAGTGGCGGTGTCGTGGGTGTGAAACACAAGCGTGCTTTTTCACTGGTAAAGGTTCACCCGTGATACCATTGTGTCCATCGCTTCGTTCAAGTTTTAATTATTTTCTTTTCAACTTTAGCTTTTATCACGCGAAAAGGATTCGCCGTTCGCCGGCGGATTCAATTATTATCACGTCGTGCAACGTTTATGCAAACTTCGCGTTCCTGCGGATGTAATTTAGAAGAGACGAACGAAGATCGTTTCGCCTGTTGAATATTATAACATTCAATCGAAAGTCCATTCTCAAATTCTTCGGATACATCGATGAGCAAAGGAAGCACATATGACATTTCAACGTAGATAACACTCTATTGAGTATTTTCAGGTAGAATGAATGCAAAATATGTACAATGTTTTTATTACTGTGGTATTTATCACTGTGAATGTAAAACGTTTTGTACAACGTTTTTATCACTGTGGTTTTTATTACTCATCACTATGTTAGATACAAATTGTTTTTCGCTCTTAAATGAAAAATTATCGACACTGAACTTCTTATTATCGAAACAATAAAATATCATTATATACACACTCAAAGAATTCGAGGCATTTCCACACGGTTGAATTACGATTAATCCGATCTTCTTGCTTGTGAATTTTCTGGTACACGATAAATATTTACTCCCGATAAATATTCAAATTGATTACTGTTGAAATAGGATCGCGGATCGAGCCGCGATGGTTCTCGATCTCGTTGTTCGTGGACGACGCGACGCATTTGATACAGGATTTACAAGTTTCCTAAAAGGAAGACACCGGCGCGGTTCAACGTACCGATTATCACGATCCTCCTCTTCCCATTGCGAGCCGAGGAAATTATTCAAGAGTCGGTAGTCGTCTCTATCAGGTTGACTTCCATCGGCCGGCCGATCTTCCAACCTCCCATTAATCTTCTCTTCACCAAGAGGACTCACCGGCGGAAGATGAATTTTTTTTTTTTTTCGTTGATTTATCGTGAAACGGTAGCGTGAAAGTATCTGAGAAATCTTGCTGGAGGATTTTTTGTAAGCGTCGCACGTTTTCCTCGTGGGAAATTCGAAGCGTCGAAATAAATCTTTTTGCAGATTGTATTCGCATTTTCTGTGTTATAAATTAATCCTTTTGCGGATCGTACTCGTCCCTTTTTGCAAATCAAGTTTTTCAACGAATTGTTTTTCCTAACTGTAATAAAAATAAAGTTCAATGCAAAAGTTGTTATTCTGAAATAGAAATTTTACTGCATGGTGCGTGACAATGGTCAAGGAAAAAGTAACACAGAATGATATAAAATTAACAGAAAGTATTTATTTGAATTAAAAGTACGTATATACATACATATTTTACAGATTTATTTACATAGATATATATATATATATTTATCTATCACTGCGTGGAGTATATTCATGTATGTATGTAATAATTATGACAATCTGTAGAAGCGATAGTTGCAACAGAATGATTGATACCATTTACTAATTATAAGTGTTTATGGTTTGAAGAGTTAGTCAAAATATTTCTTGCGCAGAATTTAATTTTTGAAAATAATTTCTTCAATGGGGTTTCATCATTGAATGTGGTGGTTGTATTACCTCACTTTTGAGCCCACAAGATAAATTTGATTTGCAATAACATAAATCTGATTTTCAAAAAGGTGAATATGATCTTTGAGAGCATTAATTTATACTGCAGAAAGGTGAATATGACTTGCAAAGAAAGGGTTAATTCAAAGTGCAAACCTTAAGTGAAAATATTTAAAAATATTAAATACTAAGTATTGGAATAATATCATGTATTCATGCTTCAAATATCGAAATTATAGGTAATAAATATTAGAATATTGAATATTGAATAATAAATATTGAATCAAATTGTAATTTTATCGTAATAAATATTAGAATATTGAATATCGAATAATAAATATTGAATCAAATTGTAATTTTATCGTAATAAATATTAGAATATTGAATATTGAATCAAATCGTAATTTTATCGTAATAAATATTACGTAATAAATATTAGAATAATGAATATTGAATAATGAAATATTGAATCAAATCGTAATTTTCACTACGTAAAAGTGGCCGCTAATCTGATGAGAATCGCACAATGTCACGATCGATTATTAAACTAAAAGCTTCGTGAAATCTCGTCTGTCTCTCGTTTTCATTACTCTTACTGGATATGTTCGTCACTCAACAAAAAGTGTTTCTATTTGCTATGTAAAATTACGAATATTACGCGAGCAAATTCTCTTGCTTCGAAAAAAAAAAGAACGTCGTAGTTACGAATCTATTAGCGATCGTGCAACAGGTTTGGTCGTCGGTCGATCGATGCGATGTTGTGGTAGTCTCCGAAGTGAGACACGCGACACGCGAAATTTACGGACAATTCAGTCCCACGCAGTTTGGAAACACTCTGAATATTCCATGACATTAGACGTTCTCCACGGTGTCTGCGAGACGATGGACTTTATAGAGTTTCTCGTAAGTTCGAACGTGTTAGAGCTTGGAGTGTCGTAAAATGATTGTGAGATTCGATCGAAGGATTATGAACTAGATTTTTTTTTTTCTATTTCCGAGAATTCAAAGGAATTCATTAAAAATTACAAACGTCTATTTGAAAAGATTGAATTCATTACAGTACGAAAGTAGTTTATTCGAAAAGATCGAAGTTACGTTTGAGGGATACACGAGAATTTTAGTAACTGATTTTTGAATTGCAAATCAATTATTCTCTGGTCCCCCGATTAAATTAACTGCAGCAACAAAAATATCCGAATTTTTATACGAAAATGACAGAACGATGTTCCACATTTTTTTCATACGTTAGAACATATTTTATTCGAAAATAATTTTAACACATGTTAAATTTTAATCAGAAAGTCATTATTTACGAAATATCGTGCGCAAAAGTTTTGAAAGGAAGAAAAAAAATTTGTTTCTCGAAGGGAACGTTATCACGTAGAGTCTTCTGAGCTTTGTGTTGGCAGTTGAAAATGAAAGATAACTTTTTAAAACTCGTTAAAAATTCGTGAGAATACCTTCGTTACAAGTATCATATGCGGAATCATGCCCGCGTCGCTTTATTATTTCGGCCGCGTTTGCCGCCGGGCGAAACGGCGAACAATGAACGCGACTTTAACCTATTAAACTTGATTAATCTCGGCTGTCAGCGAGAACAACTTCGCTAAGGAACCGTCGCCTTGAGAACCGACTGGAAAATAAAACAAGGAAGCGGCAATGATTTTCTTTGAGGAGTGACAAAGGACACGAGAAGTTTAAAGAGAGAGTCTTAATCGAAAGAAATAAGATGAATGACAGAGGAGGAATGACGAGAAAGTCTAAACGGATTTAAATTTTTTCAGCCGACTAGAATGGCCTTCGTCGTGCTTCTGTTTTGTTAAAAAAGAAAAAAAAAGTGCTCGCAGAAGTAACTGTTTTGTAAGTAACTGATTTTTTGAAATTAACTTTGAAGAAAAAGTTACTTTATCGACGAATGTCATTCGATATTTTGCCCAAAGTTTGATGGAAGTGAGACAGGATTGAACAAAAGAATAAGGTAATGGGATGGGATATTGAAGATGAATTTATCAAGATTGGACAAAGTTAATTATTTTTGATTTTTACAAATCGATACCAGATCGAGACAATGTTGAAAAGTGATTTTAAACAACTGGAGCAAGACACGTTTGTTCTTTGACATGGTGTTTCCGAAATAATTGGCGATTATTTTTCATCTCATTGGTGGAAGACAAGGAAGTCTGGTTCTCATGACCAACAAAAAGGCCATGCTCTCGAAAGATCTCTCGAAACTTGTCGATGATTGTCAATTAAACACTGATTTTATTGAGCGAAATTTTGACATGATCCTACAACTCGGCGCGAATGGGAATAATTTTCTTCGTGTAACGTGTAAAATTTACGGTAATCGTCTTTATGCAAATGAAGCGTAAAATGGATAAAAATGGAAAAGGTGATGCATTTAAAAAGAAGAAAAAGCAAATAAGCGACGTCAGCAACGAAAGAAATTCGAATCGTTGTAATATTTCTTTGAAACGAAACTCGACGAATCGTATCAGTCAACGAAGGTAGTCGAGTTCAGTGAATGGACTCGCGTGTTCCAATAACCGAGTCAAGGTCGCCGAAAATCGTACTTTATTCACATTGAGATCGAATCCGTATCTTACGATCGATAATAACAGGAACCACAAGTTTCGATCACTCGAGGTCGATCAACGTCCATGCTATACTTTCATTTTCTTTCATTTATTTCTATTCTAACGAATTCTCTCATTTAATACATGTATAATATGTTCACTATATTATAATTAATATATTTACTAATAGTAATAATAATTTAATATTAATATATTAATTAAATATATAATATGTTCATTATATTAACATACAATATATGGTATATATATATGCCAAATAATATATATATATATATATATATATATGCCAAAAATTTCTTCTCATCTATTTTTTTTTAAATAAAACTAATTTTATTGATTTTAAATTAAACTCAAGTTCAAACATGATTTCTTCATTATGCTTTAAAAACTATTCCTCTCAAATGAAAAATAAATAATAAAAAGTTACGAAGAGATTAAGATTTGTTTTAGTAGAAATGATTTTTGGCCTGTATCCTGTGTATACATTATATAAATTACATATAAGTATATATAAATTACAGTACATCAGTACATCATCATATAACATGTAACATGTTAACATTTAATATATAATACGTACATGTCCCGTTAGTTTATTAGTTTAGTTGAGAAATTATTTCAATTGAAAATTATTAGGCTATTTGAAAAAAAAAAAAAATATTTCACGCTGTGCCTGACACACGATTGACAGAGATTCCATCCAGACGGACGTACTCCCGAGATTAACTGGACGTATACTGTGGTTCTCGTTCAAATAATTGCGTCAAGCAAAGCTTCGAGAATCTGTCTCGAGCCTCTTCAACGCCACCGAAGGGTTACGAGTTTGATTGTCAGCATTAGCCTTGAGCAAACCGAAAACTCTCGGTGCGACCTCCGCCTCCGACTCTCGTCAGTAAAACCAGTCGCGCGTCGCGCGTCACGATCGCAAATCCCGGAGGTGGTCAAATCCAGGAATGCCGGATCTGTTTGCCGCGGCCTCGTCCGCGCTTTCCTCGCGGATGCGTGCGTCAGTTTCCAGCTTGTAAACACGAGCGGCAGTTTCGATCGCCTTCACCTTCGACGCCGTTTTATCGCAGAAAAATATCGTTGGATCCGGTACCAGGTCGGCCAGCTACCTCTGGCCCCCGATTGATCCTTTCGTCTTGCCGATCGTACGTCGTCGTACCGTCGCACTCTACACGCAGGAGGGGAACACGTTCTTCCCTCTGATCGTCGATCGGCCGCGATATTTACGCAACGTTGCAACGACCGCTAATTCCCTCCAACGCGTGCACTTGTCGTTGCCTTTTGTTTCGCGACGTGTTCCGAGCCGACGCCCACGTTCCACTGACCGGGATCAATGGCGATTTTTCCTCGGATCTCTTTCGCGGATGTAGTAAGCGGTTACGCGGAGATCGTGAAACTGTTTTATTGGTTTATTTAGCTACTCAGCTCGTCACGTTGCACCGCTGAATAGAATGGCGCGAGTCGGGACGTCGTAACGTATTTAAAGTTATCTACGAAATTTTCGAATGATATCATCCTTTCAGCTTCCAACAGTACTAATTAGTTAGTAGTATCCGAGTATATTAAATTCCGGGTATCATTTACAGTGACAGGAACGTAACCAACGGCAGCGAAACATTATCGATAATTTGAAACTGATACAACTTTGTAAAGAAAAGATCGTATAACGATCGTGTAACTTGGTCTCATTTTGAAAGCGTGAGGCTTCTAGTTTGAAACTTCTCGTCGTCGGTTCTTTTCTTTCGAAGATGTCTTCGAAACTCAGAGACATGTGTAGGAATATTAAAAATTTCCTTTCCTGTGAGTGAATCCACAGTCATTTTAAAGACTCTTAAAATTTCACAGTGAAACACTCTCTGAAACTTGTACAATTTTTTCCTTATTATTTTATTAAATGTCGAATAATTAGAGTTAAACGATA
Organism: Frieseomelitta varia; assembly: GCF_011392965.1. Classification (NCBI taxonomy): domain Eukaryota; kingdom Metazoa; phylum Arthropoda; class Insecta; order Hymenoptera; family Apidae; genus Frieseomelitta; species Frieseomelitta varia. Next base: position 234,318 of record NW_025110763.1, read on the forward strand.
AAAATTCAAAAAATTCTAACATTCATTAGCACACTTATGCTCTTCATTGTAATAGTGTACAAATTCGTTAATTCGACAGTGTATTCTACAGTTCGTAGTAAAAAAAAACAAAAGATGAAAGAATCGAACTAATTTTTTATATTCTTTGAATTGATGATAAAATAGAGAAGAGCAGAGAATAGAGAAAAATTCATGGGATATTTAAATACATTTGTGGCTGAATGAATTTTTCATCGTTGGAAAAGATCGTTCGGCAACAATAGTTCGTGATCGAAGGCCGTAGAAGCAAATGCAACGTAAAATTATGGAACGCCAGATTTAAAATGAAGAATCGGGTCAGTCTGTAGCGTTGGCCAGAGTTACGAATTGCGTACAACTACATGTACGTTGCAGCGAATCGCAACTTTGAAACCCTCGAAGCGATGCATCAGTGAATTGAGAAGTCAATGAACGGGATAGCGCAATGAATTAAATTGATCGGCTGCGTAATGGAGATAAATTGAAGAAGCACAGGCGAATTAGAAGATGCGCGTCTCGTTTGTAGGACTTACGTATCGTTTCGAGCTCGAGTGAACGAAACGCTCCTCTTGTCTTTCATCTGGATTCATCTTCTGGATCGCAGAGACGATCAAAGAAAGATGGAATCAAATTTCTGTACAGATTTGTATTAGTAAAGGCTGAGAACGGTTATAAATTTTATGCGGGATCAAAATTATATCAGATGTAATTTGTGGAATGAAAAAATTATGAAATCAATTTATGAAACCAGGTTTTTTTTAAGTATGTAAAAAGAGTGATTTAAATATATAAAAAATAATTTAATGAACTTGACGAATTCAAGAGTAAATTAACTATTAATTTATGTTATATTAATATTATATTAGTTAATAATTATTTTATATTATATTAGTATCATATTAATTAATAATTATTCTATGTTATATTAATATTATATTAATTAAGTTTCATTTTATGAATCTAGTGCATAGTGTTTTTATTTACATAAAAACAACGTATATATACACGTATATATTTTTCCTCTTTTTACTTTTCTATAAACTCTAAAACATAATTTAGCGAATTTCACGAGACTAAGATCGTCGATTGTTCTAACGTACATCTTCTACTCACGAAAAAGATTACATTACTGTCCATTCGTATCGAATCGCGCGTGTTTGGCAAGAGAGACTCGAGCGAGTCTTGGAAACGAGGTTTCAGATGACGAAAATTTCATTCCAGATTTTCGATTCGCGCAAACCAACTTCCAGCTCGATCCTGCCACACCCTGTGTATCGACACAGATTTCACAAAACGCCTCGTAAATAAGGAAACCGTTCCGTGTGGCTTAATTAAAATCAGTCTCATTAAAAAAAAGGCGGTGTGCAGTAAGTTCGAGGGAGAAAGTTGGAATTTTTAAAGAATTATTCTCTCGAGCGCTTTGAATATCTTGCAGTGAGTTTAGGAAGTACTGGCATGAAACGTTCTGGAAACGCGTGGAATGCCGGGATTAAGAAGAGAAGTCTCTCTCGGACGATCGTAAAGATTTCCAGAGAGGTTGCGAATTCTGGAAACTCCTTCGCTGTTTTAAAATGTTTCTTCTTTTTTTTTTTTTTCCATACTTTGAATATTGTAAGATGCTTTTCAAAGCGAAGATGCTTTTCAAATTGTGTTAAATATATAAATATCCTTTGTGAAATAATTGTCGTTTCTCGTAGGATAATGGTGATCATATTTACATTAGAATTGCGCGTGAAGTAGCAGACACTTTCTGTAAAATATCCACATTTTATCTAAAAGACATCAGACTATTCAAGGATCTCAAAATTTAATTTATTCTGATCAGTCATCTGCATTTCCATCTAATGTAATTTTATTTATACTGAACAAGGGAAAGTTTGTAATTTTTCTAAAACTACTCCATTGGAACCTCGTTTGTGTGAGTTTTGTTTAATTGGAACTCTTGTCAGTTGGATCCATTTACTTGAAAGTGAACGAGAATGTTACCATGACAAAGTAGTAAGAAAAATCAGAGTGGACTGCAATTATATAATTTATTTGTCCACCAACGGGTTAAATAGAAATATAAACGTGAACGTGACGCAAGCTCTAACTGCGTTTGAAGTTCACCTGTACTGTTTAAAGTACTCTTTTCATTTCACATCGTCAAGTAATTACAACAAATGATAAATCGTTTCATCTTCAAATTTATTTGAGAAGGAAAGAAAGAGACTTGATTGTTCGTTTTCGAGACAGAAATCTACGATGAGTCTGTATGGCGGCGAACGCCAGACGAAGGGAACTGGTTGCCCCCGGTTCGTTTCACAGGCATACGAAATTCAGCCGGCCGTCGGATTATTCGTTATTCATGCAAATGTATGCGAGAGCGTGAAAAGTGAATTTTACGAGTTTCGATCGCGGCCACCAACGCGTTCGAATGCATTCCGTGGGTCAACTGACCGAGACGGCCGAAACCATTTAGCGCTCGCGTGAAACGTGGTCGCCTTCGAAAATTCTGACCGAACGCTTCCACGCAACCGGAAGTCGCCATTCGCCCGGCGTTCTTTGAAATAATTCATTTTACTTACGGAAAGTGGAGGAAAAGAGGAACCGTTTGGAAAGTGTGAGAGTTCGCATTCGACGAAACATATTGAGAAATTTCTCTGTTTCATACACACGTATATTGTGTATTAATTAGCTTTATAAATAATCGTGAAAGTTATTAGAAATTATTATAGTATTATTATTATATATTATCCCGCTTATGAAATCGTAGCTGTATGTCGCAACAGAATTTTAAAAGTGCATAAATAATAAGATTTAACTCTTGTTTCAAGCACTATATTACAATCAGACTGCATTTATGCAACTATTTTATTTATTTCTCGCGCGTACTTACACAACATGAGTATGTGCACGCATATCTTTTTTAACGTAGACACATAACGCGAAACATATTGTTCTGCATATCGCATTTGCACATACATGCATACACATTTGCTTAGTGTCCACAGTCTGTGATAATTGTAATCACAATTCTACCCCGCGAAAATTCTAAAATTCCCCAGAAAAATTGTCCAAACTCCGTCTTATAATAATCCTGAAGTAAAACTGAAACAGATAGTAAGAAATTCTTTCGTAAAAAGTAATTCCTTTTTTTTTTTTCTTCTTCTTTCTGTTACTAACGTATCGTTTTATCGTATCAGCCAGCCAATTAAAAACCGCGTTCCACTTCGGAATCATTTCTTCGAAAGAAACGAGCAAGAAACGAGCGGTTGGTGAGAGACTGTCAGTGACAAAGCTGAACGAGGCTCGATTGAAACGGTGGAGGGGGAGAAGGAGGAGGAGGAGGAGGGCAGATTGGAAGGTTAAACGAAAATTAACGAAACGGTGTCTAGCATTGAAACAGGGGAAATTCCTGGAACGCGTGCCGCGGCGAAACACACACAACTGGAGCAATCCGGAGCGGCGAAATTGCAACAGGATTGCATTGGAGGCTTTGCGGCGACCTTGCGTAACTACGAACCGAAGCCGGCATTTAGGAAATCGCCAGGGGAAATTTATTCATCGCCGGTTACCCTCGATTGTTTCTCGTTTCACCGCCGATGATTTTCTCTTTTCGTGTTTCTTTCTCGTCCGCCATTTTTCTTGGGTCTGGAGGCGGCTGAAGAAGAAGGGAAAAAAGAAAATGAACGAATTCAAGAATACGCGATTCACTTTACGATTTTTTTTTGCGGAATACAACGGAAGTGTTCTTTCTTTTAATTAGTTTTAATTAGACGTTTCTGATGTTTAATGGAAGGTATTTCAATGTGAAACGGTTCTCGACTCCAGAGAAATTTTATCTCAATTTGTTAAAGCGAGACGTTACGAGAAGATAGAATGGACAACGTTTAAAAAATAAAAGAACATCTTTGATTCAACAGTTTCCTTCATTTTCTTTTTTTTGCCAGAAAAGAATATTGCAGGAGTTACCAACACAAAAATCAATAAGCTCACTCTTGAAAATTTGTCACACTTATCACACGCTTGTCAAACTTAATTTGTTAATGAAAACCGTGAACGATGATTAAAGATAATACCCCGAGAGTATATCAGCCCACCTCGAAAGAGTAAATTGAAAAAGTTCAGATCGAAGCTTTTAAAACTTGTGGAAATTCTCGTGGGACGAGAACGTTGCAAAGAGATGGATGGATAACAGAGAACTAACGAAACGTGGGATCGTACGTGAGGGAGGAATAAAAGACGGATGTATCCTCGGTGTTTACATGATATTTATTTTCATGTTTTATAGGTAATTCTTATAACATTTTCTTACATATGGGAATATATATTCATGGACAAGTCAGAGAAATAAAACTAAAAAGAAAAAAAGAAATAAATCGCCGCTCACTTACGCACTCTTCGAACTCATCCTACAAAATAGCTCTCTCTTTCGCTCTCTCTCTCTCTCTCTCACACACACACACACACACACACACACACACACACACACACACACACACACACACGCACGCACGCACGCACGCACGCACGCACGCACGCACGCACGCACGCACGCACGTACACGTACAATATTTATATGCCCTTACGTTACACATAAATATTACACATGTACACATAATATTTCTCTGTCTCTTTCACTCCTGTCGTCTATTATTTCTGCTTATCTCGTTCGCTCGTGTAAATTTTCTCCTCAGTATACAAACGGGCAATGTTAAACTTTTGTTTGCTAATTGTCGTCGTGATTTTTTTTTCATTACCATTACGACCCGCGAATGATCGACAATAGCAATCATCCAGGATACAATTATTAATTTCCATACGCCTCGTGTGCGTGTGTCGTTGTCTCGTGTGTGCCTTTACCTGTCTCTGTCTCGCAACATCTTGTCATTATTCACCGTTTCTTCGCTCTTTTTTCTTTCCTTTCCTTCTTTAATACACCTGTTGTTTGAAAAAAAACAAAGAAATAATATACAGCTCGATCGGGTCACTTCGAAGGGACCGATCGTTCTTTTCTGTGGGAGATAAAGATAACTGAACCGAAAAAAGAGAGAAAAAAAAGAGCGGATCGTGAATAATCTGTTGCCGGAAGTCTGTCGAGGATCTTGAGAACTTCCGGTTACTCGAAACTGTTACGGTGACGATCCCCTTATTTCTCTCGCGACAAGCTGGCGATTTTCTTCTCGAGACTCTCTGCCCTTTCCCTTTTCTCTGCATTCCTCGCAATCTGAAGAGGATCCGTCGAATTTTAAAGAAGGAATCTCGCGTTCAATCGTGATTCTCGAACTATTCTTTTCTTCGGAAAGTCCTTTCCGAGTTGAAAATCACGAAAGAGAAATCGATATTTTACACTGAAATTGAAAAATTCATTTTACATTTCAATAAATTTATTTGACACTTTAAACTAGCGAAACATCAGACACGTTTGAAGTTTCCCTTTGCAAATTGGTAATCACAAAAGGAAATCGGTATACTTCGGAACAATTAACGATATTTCTGAAATTTCCCTTGCAAATTGAAAATCACGCTTTGTATACACTTTGAAACACCAATATTGAGAGTCAGTCGACAGTGTGTAACAATTTTGGGAGAAAGAAGTCCGCAGTAAGCGTAAAAATGTTTGGTATGATTGTTCAGTCGCGATTTTCACGAAGGAAAGAATGAAATTTCGCGAAATACATACTTCGATCGTCGTGAATTGTACGGAGTTTTCTGTTGTGTTCAACTAGGTTAAAAAAGATCTCTGCTCTAGATTGCGACGTATGCACTTACGACTGAAGGTATCGTTCGCGTTTCTGTGTTGCTCCACTACCTCGGTTACGTGCAAATTTATTAAATCGAGTTTCTATTACGTAAAAGCGGAAACGAACCGTGGGAGGTCGAACGTTTACACTGTACACCTTCTTTTTTCTTTTTTTTCCTTTTTCGAGTCAAGCAATTCTTTTTCGTATCAAGCAATTCACCATCGCGAATTCAATGGCTCGTACGGTTCATTTCACATTTTTTACATTCTTATTTCCTACATCTTCTCTCAAGGTTTTTTCACGTTATATTTAGCTGAAATTCGATGATTATCCAGTCTCCTCCTATTAATTTTTCATTCGCTCAGTTCTTTTTTTTCTTTTTTTCTTTTTTTTTTTTACAGTTCCATCGTTCTGGAACGAAAATCCACGTCCTCGTTGATACGCAAGCTTTAAACGTAGAGCTTTAAATTCTCTGAACGATCAACCCATTGAAATTTTGAACTTAAACAACGTAAAATCACTTGGCAGAAGCTTGGTTTCTATCTCAGAGCCAGATTGAAAAGCAACACGCTATGTTTCATTATTCGACGTCATTGTTCTCTTTCTTTAGAAACAAAACGAAACGAAATAATTTCACTGAGAACAACTCTGATCGCTACGATCATCGAATTCTTATATTCTCCGTTTCAACGAGAAAAAAGAAAAAAAGACTTTTCGTATTTCAAGGAACATTTTCACGTAAAATTCAAACGAGAATCAATAACGATTCTTTTGTTTGACGATGTTTTTCTTTTTTTTTTTTTTTTTTTTTTTTGCAAACGTAACTAACTTTTCAACGATAGAAAACGCGAGATCGAATCGAAAGTAATTCAAAGAACGTAGCGCAGAGTGAAGCACAAAGTTTTCAATGAGTTGCATCGCAAGTTGATCTTAAATCTAGTACATCACGATTTACACAAAAATCACGAAGTGACGAAATATTTTCTTCCAAACAAGAAAGAAAAAAAAATCTATTTCTTCGAACATCGTTTATATTATCTTTTTTTTTTTTCTTGCTAACAGCACGACAAAGAGCTCAAGGAACGTCGCGTTCTTAGAGAAAACCTTATTTACAAAGAAAATCACATTTATAATATACATCGCGCGGATAGATTTATTTAATCGATCTTTCACTCGGATTCGAATTTTTCTTTTCCTTTTTTTTTTTTTCTTTTTTTTAACGCGATTTTTCACTCGGACAATTGTACTTGCTCTTCTCCCGCGAGAAATTCCACCTTTTCCCTTCTCACTCACTAATGATCGTATTTTTTTCTTCTTTTCTTTCTCGCGAGAAGTTCTATCTTTCCTCTCTTCGCGAGGAATATCCGTCCTTTCTCTTTTCACGCTTATTTATCACTGAAATTTTAGATCATTTCCCCTCCCTTTCTTTCTTTTCTTTTACACAATTTCTCACTAAAACTTTCAATTTTCTTCCGTCTTGGCGAGAAGAGTTTTCTCGATTCGGTTCGAAACGAAGGAGAAGCTCGTTCGAAGGAGTGTGAAGAACGTTTCGAAAACGGACGAGGGGAAGTGCCCTCGTCGCGTTTCCTCGATCTATCCTCCTCGTCGAGTGATGCCAGATCGAGAAAATGTTTCCCTTCGTTCGCTCCTTTCGCTCACTTGCTTCACCTCTCATCGTGTAAACATCCGAGAAAAAAAAGAAAACGATTCGTCTGTACTTTCCTCTTTCTTGTTTTCTTTTTTGTTTTCTAAATTATTTTAAACAAACGTAGATGCATGACGAGATCGTGCGAATACGTCGTTCAATCGTTCGTCTCGATCAATTCGCACGGTACAAGTCGTGGTTGACTCGTCTGGTACAAAAGAAGTCGAGAGAGAGAGAATATCTGGCATCACCGAGGATCCCGCGAAGGAATGAGAACTAAATGATTCGTTACACGACGCTAATCGTAAATGGTAAAACGCGCGTTGCGTGGTCCCTCCTGTCTATTCTCCGTGGATATACGAAGATTTTTTTCTACAGACCTCTCGAGGACACGTTCTCGCTTCGATCATTTGTCTCTCTATTTAATTGAAAATGTTTGAAGCGTTTCTTTTCATTTTATTTCACTCACGGTCATCTTCAACACTACCGAGTTAACTAATTCATCATTACAAATGTAAAACAGTGTATTTTTAGAGATCTAAATGCTCTATAAAATAAATAAAAGTTTGTGTGTTCCATTGTATTTTACATTTTTTTTTTTTTCTTTCACTTTAATATCTCTGATATCCTAAAGATCCTACGCTTTAGTCCTTGGTAGTCTAGTGTTAAAACTTTTCGATCGAGCATGTTGTAATAATTGTATAAATTTATAATCGTGCAGAATTTTGTTTCCTGTTTCACTACTCATTTTTCATTACTAATTTTTTAGTTCGTTCGATTCCTCTGTAGGAAATATCTTGGTCTATCGGTCGAGATTCACAAAATTTTATTTGACTCTTCCCGCGAAGAAACGTCCGAGATGATATTTTCCATCTGTCTCCCTCTCTTGTTTCCTGTTTTCAATTTACAAAGAACACGAATAACTTTATCGAAGCCCCTCTTGAGAAAAACAAGACGCGCGATTCGTCTATCAGACCGAAGCGACATAATACCTCAAAATATCGCAGTCCGCGATTCGATTAGCGAACTTCGAGTTTCGCGCAAACAGTTTCTCGTTTTCTCATTCTTCGACACGCGGAATATTATACAATATTCTAAAATTAATTTCGAACAAACAAGTAGGCAGTAACCGAGCAAGTAAACAGGCTCTTCACTTTCGCTGATATTTTTTTGGAAAAGTACACCGCCCGATAGCTTGCACCAATTGTTGATTTGTCAATGTCAAACGATAGGGAACTCGCTGTGATCCACGAAGCGGTTCGTCTCTTTCGTTTGCATCTCTCTCGAAGTGAAACGTGCCTCGATTATCGCAGTCTTTCAAAGAATGAAACGCTTTCTCGGTGTAAAATCCCGACACGGGAGGATTCGCGCAGCGTTCGATTAATCTTACTCGATATAAAGATCCGCGCAATTATTTCAAAACACACAATGATCGTGGCGCGAGCGTCCGGGATTTCGCGATCGAGGCCTTCGACATGTCTCTCCTGTCCACCTCCGTTTTCCTTTGCCAGCAAAACTTTTGATTCTATCGGTCTCCCGGGAACACGAACACAGAACACGCTTGTTTCTGCGTTACGGTATTTTGAAAATCGAATAAATATATTTGAGATTTACTAAAAAGTTGTTCTAGAATTACTTTCTATCTCAGTCCACTGTTTCTCGAGTCGCTGCAGTTGCAAAGGGAATATTTGCTCTCTCGTTTCTGTCTTTTAACAATCTCGATTTCAGAGCCAGAGAAATTATTCTCCAGCTTGCGTCTAATTGTTGTTCGATCGTTTCGATCGATACAAAACAGAAGGCAGAATCAGTCCAAGTTAAATAATGATTAGAAAACGAAAACGCTGATCGATCAAAATTTATGAGGACAGGAGAGTTTCTTTGATATACTTTGTCGATTTTTAAAGTTTTCAAAAGTACGTACATACACAAGCAAAACGTTAAATTAGGCTTTCTATTGTCATTGATCGCGATTAAATCCAAGATTATATTCTACGTTTAATTATCGGTGACGATCTGTATATAAAATCAACGATATAATCCTCGCGAGAAAGTGTGCGCGATTCACGCAAGAAACAGATAAGATAATTCCACTCTATCGAATTCTTAGAGAAAAAAAAATATATATATATATATTTATATATAAATATTATATATAAATAATTATAAAATATTTATATTTGTAGTATATTATAATTATTATATTATTTATAATATTATTATTATTTATATTATAATGTTATAATATTATATAATATAATATTTATATCAATATATATAATATATATAAATAATTATATAATATTTATATTTGTAATATATTATAATTATTATATTTATAATATTATTATTATTTATATTATAATGTTATAATATTATATAATATAATATTTATAATATTTATATCAATATATATAATATTATACATAAATAATTATATAATATTTATATTTGTAATATATTATAATTATTATATTTATAATATTATATAATATAATATTTATAATATTTATATCAATATATATAATATTATATATAAATAATTATATACATAAATATATATATTAAATATTAAATATATATATATATATACACGTACACGATGTTGAAATTCAAAAACTTTACAGATTCGAAAAACCTTGGTTTTGTCACCGTTTCGGCCCGTCGATCAATACTCGATCGCGATTTCTTCTCCCGAAATCCCGGTTTCTCTCGACGCAACACCCACTCATCGAAACACACACGTCTAATCCGTCGGAGTATCGTGTTTATTTTTTGCGTGCACACCACGGCTCTCTACTTAACGCTACCGATCACGTATTCTTCCTCTCCGCAAAGTCTGTACGCTGCAATCGTTCCACCGATTGCGATCATCTACTCGTTACCTCATCGAATTGTCTCGTGTCGATGGAACTGCGTTTTTTTCTTCCTGTCTTTCTTTTCTCACTCTTCTATTTGTCATTCCTTCGATCGATGAATTGGGCATCGAACAAGTAGGAAATTCGATCGTTTGTTGTTTTTCAAACGCGTCCACCGACACGGATAATATTTAGACTAACGCGTGTTATATATTTGCTTCTCTCGAGATACACAGAGTTCTGAGGGGGCGTTTGGCGTTTTACTGTTTCTATATCAAAAGAAGTTACGTCCTAGGAATCGTAGAAGGGAAACATGGCCGTGGAGACGCGATCGAATTGGTTTTCGTGTCCAGCCGAGAGATTCCTCGACTTTGGTGGCGCTGCGGAGGAGAGCGAGAGACATCCAGACACGTCTTTTTCACACGTTTTTCACAAATCGAGAACGGGAGATATTCGATTAACGCTAGAACCACCAAAATGCTCAAAATGACCAACTGATAATTTTCATTAGATATTTTATATATATATATATATTTTTTTAAGACTTGAATAATTCTTCGTAAAAAAAAAAAAAAAAAAACACGTAAATGAAAGTTTGTGTATCTTATTTCTGTTTCTTTTACTTTGATACTTCCAATTGATATTTTACATTTTATTCGTCGGTAGTTCTAGTGTTAAGGCTAGGATTAACCTGTTTATCGACTCGTCTTTTACCAATAAAACCAATAAAAAACAAATTACTTTCAAGTCCTGGGTGTCGTCGATAGAATTTATCTTCAAAGGAATTTTAAATAACTTTGATTAAACGCACGGTGAATGTGAGTGTTTATGCGTTTATAGGATATTTAAAATATAGTACAAAAATATACGTAGTAATTGTAATATTCTAACGAGCGAAATAAATTTTTGCTTGAATTCCATTTTTTTTTTTTTTTTTTTTTACTTTTTCGTTAACTAACAACAAGTTACTAGTGTGTAAACGCAAAGTTTCGTGAACCACAAATAAACGACTATATCCAAACAAGATGAACTCAGGTTAAAGGGAAAAAAAAGATTAACAACATTCGATACAGAATATAATATCTAAATGCCAATCCTTTCAGACAGATTATTCACGTACAACCTTTCACGCTTCGGTAGCCAAAAAAAGAAACATGCCCAGGGCGAACGTCAAAGAGCAAACTTTGCTCCTCGTGGTCGTCGTTCTGTCGTAACACACTTTAGGCTTCACTGAATTATCGATGTCCAACGTCTGCTTTTTAATTCGAGCAAAATCTCGCCTACAATGTCGTCTATCGTGATTGCTTGCCTTTTAATCGAGAGAGAGAAAATTGAACTGTACAATTGACTTGCAGACTCTGATTCGTGTGTTTCGTATATCGTTACGTATGATATATATATATGTATATGTATATATTTACAGTATTTCGTTTAGACAGGTGTGCAGTTAGCTTCGAGTTAATTTCCACGATATTGTTACTGATTAGATTACAAGACGATTGCACGATCGATCGATCGTTATGCTTCTAGACGATCTCGATATCTACGAAGCTACATCTTCTAGTGGCCTAATTTTCTCGGCTCGCGAGATTTTCTACACGGGATCTCTGTTGTCGTTTAATCTAAGCGTCGCCCCTTTGCACAGTTTGTGTATCTTATGAATGTGTATATTTTTGCGGATCAGCCTGCTCGATCTAAAAATCGGTTCAATCGCCAATCCAACTCATGACCCTTCAACGAACGTTTCTCTTCGATTAATATATTTCGTCGTTTGATTACGCTCTTGCACGAAATTCAGCGACGTGGCTGTCACACGGTTTCCATACATAATCGGCTGCTAAGAATATTCATTCTTCTTTTTCACTTTGTAAAGTAAAAAAAAAAAAAAAAACGTGCGGCTGTTGTTGGTTTTCATAAAAATGAACATTGTGATGTTTCAACTCCTAAAGGCAGTCGTAGGATTCATTGAAAGTTTATCGAACGAAAGACATTTGTTTTCATTTAAAAAAATGAGCGGAGCCGAACGTTTTATACAATTTTGGTAAACGAAGGTTAAATTATACAATTTTGGTAAACGAAGGTTAAATAGAAATTTATTTATGCATCTTTTCGTTCACAAAAATCCTATTTTTTTTTTTTTGCAACATGTTAAAAACTTCAAAATTTCGAGCACGACGAGCCTTTAAGAGTCGACGAGACGTTCTCTTTTTTTTTCTGGAACAAAAATGTCTATTGTACGCAAACTCGATCGAACAACGAATTTAATAAAAAGATAGGACTTTAAAAAGGAGCTACGCTCGAAATACAAATCTAATGCTGATAAAAGATGTGTAATAAAAGAAAAAAAGAATAGTCAAGAATTCTTTCGTCATCCAGTCGCGAAGATTACGCTACGTTACGTTTATTTCTCTTTTTCCTTTTCGTGATCTAATTAATTACGTAGTAACAGGTATCGAAATATATCTTATACGATTAAGGCTTGCTCGTGTTTCTCTCTCGCCGGATCGCCGCGTGATCGTTCGCTTAACCAGAGTCTTTTTGATAAATATCATTATACTTAAGATTCTTCCCTTACTTACATTACGTTCTCGCTCGACTACTATTTTCTTGGACGTACGCTGGACGAATGTTGCGATTGCGTTTCATTTTTTTTTTTCGTTTTTCTTTTTTCTCATCAGGAACTAATGAACTTTGCATCTATGCGAGGAAGATGAGGAATAGCTGAAAAATCGTCGTTTCTTCAACGATTTTCTATGAATGATTCTCGCGCAACGAGAATGATGACTGTCGCGACTGAAGAAAATATCTTTCTTCTTTTCGAACGGCGGTAGTCGATCTCAAACGTTCGAAATTCAAAATAAAAGTTTCGGATCACAGGTAAAATCACAGGGGATTCGGAATGTCGAAATATCGACGAATACACAACGTTTTCTCCTTTCATTTTTAATGAAACGAACGAACGTTTAAGAGATCGTTACGATTAGTAGCAAGCGCAATAAGAAAGCGTGTGTACAGGTGTAAATCATAGTCTTTATTATTAAACGTTTCCACTTGAATACTTGTACAGGCAAATCGATATCTCTCTGATGTCTGTTCGAAGGAGAAAAGAAAAAAAGAAACGAAAAGAACGACGATTATCTCAATTGCGTCATTCCCCTCGCAAAGATACGCCATTTTCTCATCATTCAGTAATATCGACGATCTTCCCCCCCCCCCCTGTTTACACAGATGCAGGATCTACCTTCCTCCCTCCCCCTTTTCGTTTATGCACATTATCAATTTTCATCCTCGATCGAATCGATCAACTTTGACTTTTCTCTCGCGCTTAAAATTATTACACTTAGAATTACATACTCTGCTTTCCGTTTCATCCGAGAGTAGGTCGTCTTCTTTTTTTTTTTTTTTCATTTCGACGAAATTACAGTTTTTTCTCGATTTTCTTTCATTCATTCCTCGATTAAATATGTATCTTTACGCCTCGGTTCAACTGAGAGAGGGTGAGAACATCTCTCGATTTGACCTTTCTTTTTCCTTTATTACTCATCGTCTGGACAATCTCGGAAAAAAGTTGGAAACACGATTTTTGCTTAATCACCAGGTTTCTGTATTTTTTTTTTTTTTTTTTTTTTTTTTTTTTTTTTCTTTAAGAGAAAACGATCGACGCTCTAAAAGTTCTTAACACGCAGTTTTCCTTTTAGTGGTTTCCAGGAGAGGTTTTTGAGATGGTTTTCTTTTTCTTTTCAGTAAAAAAATCAAAGAACTAGAAAGTGGATGGTAAGAAGCTAGCCTCCAGCGCTGTCATTGTCTCTTCCTCTTTGAATTCACCCTTCGTCTTTTGTTTGCGAACGCTCCGTTTCCTCTGACAATCATGTGACATCGTTCAACGTCGAACGCTTGAATTTCAAACTTATACGAAATAATCATCGTGTCTAAANAAAAAAAAAAAAAAAAAAAAAAAAAAAAAAAAAAAAAAAGGAGAAAGAAAAGAAAAGAAAAAAAGAAGAGAAGAATTAGATCTAATTCTTGAATGCTAATGAATGCTAATAAAATGCGTTTGATTTATCTGTTAAGAGTAAATCTTGGGGCTTGCACCAAGATTGAGACATTTGTGTCTCTCTTGCCACAAAGACAAATAGACAACTTCTCACCTTATCTCGTCGTATCCCCCTCTTCTTCTTCTTCTTCTTCTTCTTCTTTTTTTCTCATATTCATATTTATTGCAATCAATCAAACGCAATCTCGTTTCACTCTGACAGTGCGCAGGGTGTTCTTCGAAACTTCGAATAATAACCATATGTAAGTGGTGTGTCAAGTAAATGCATTTTATTTTCTCTTTTTTCTCAAATATAAAAAAAAATCATTTTATATCATGTATACTATATATACTATATAGGTAGTACGTACTATATATATGTGTGTGTGTGTGTGTGTGTGTGTATGTGTATGTGTATTTCGTGCGATCATATCGGGATACAGAGTCGCGCAGGATCGTACAGAAATTCGTCCACGTGGTAAATAATTATGGTTATTATTCTCACGTACGATAGGCAAAAAAGAAAAAGGAAAGGAAAGAACGAAGAAACAAAAAGAAAACTGAAAGGAAAGGGGGGGGGGGAGGGGGGCGATAAATCGGGGAAACAGTTCGCGAAACAACAACGCGTTTCTTTTCCATTATTTTCTTTTTGAAACTTCGTCGTTCGTTTCGTCGTCATCTGACTCGTTGCTCGATGATATTTACGTTTTCCTTGTTTCGCAGAAATCATCGATCACGATGCACGCTCGTTCGAAATTACAATACAGATCATTGATACAAAAATTACAATTGTTAATTAGAATTCGCGTTTGTAGAAACGTTTTCGGAACGCAGAATGAAAATTTTTTTGTTTATTCTTTATCTCTTTTTTTTTTTTTTTTTTTTTTTTTTTTGTTTTTTGATTCGTTGATTAAAAGTTATTTCTATTTTTTTCTTCTATTTATTTATTTTTATTCTTTTTTTATTTAATAATTTAACAATAATTTAACTTCTCCTCTTTCTCGGATTAAATCGGGATGCCACACACTACTCTTCCTTTCAAAGTATCGTCTCGATTTATTTTATGCTGTAAAATTGACTCGGAATACTTTAAACGAAGTCAGAATATCACAAAAAGGAAATCCGTCGTTAACTGAATTTGTTTTTACTGTATCGATATTATGATTTACCGAAGAAAGTACTCGTTCCATTATTTTATTTTTGCTAATATTTTTTCTGGGTTTCCTTTGCACTTGAATCTAATGACATCTTCTAGAACGAGTTTCATTTTTGTGACAATCTGTCTCGCATTGCGTTGAAACTTGGCTCCCTGCCTATTCGCATGATTGCCCTGTTCGAATTCGAATCAGACGAGATTCACTCTCGAAGGACGAAACGAAAGAAGAAATAATAATAATAATAATAATAATAATAATAATAGTAATAATAATAATAATAGTAATAGTAATAATAATAATAATAGTAATAATAATAATAATAATAATAATAATATCTAAAGGAAAGACAATGCTTGTTTTAATTAGCTACACTTCGTCCAAATCTTCCTAAATTTTAATTTTTTTGGACACAGCATCTGCAAGATCTTTTGTTTATAAAAAACTCACGGGAAATCTCAGGAGTGATTTATATACAAGTTGAATCGTTTATAGTCATCAGTTCAATTCAGATTTCTTGGCTATGTAAGTGTATCGACTATCGTATGCAATTCTTGGTCTACGAACGATCTATCTGTCAAAAATCGACAATACCGAAAATGCTAGTTCGCGAGAGAACGATCGATCTTTTCATCCGGCATCTCTAAAAGAAACGTGACCATCAAAGAAGAAACGATCGTATATAAAATGTCGTGCGCGTTTTCCGCGTTTCGTATCCTTAAAACGCTTGCTTCATCAAAGAAAAGCAAACCGTATCACTCGCTCTTAAAAACCGAATTTTTCTTCGTGCGAGTCGAAAGAGAAGAAGAAAGAGACAGCAGGAAATTCTTTAAAAGGAAAAAAAAAAGAAAAAAGAAAAATCAATTTGAAACTCGTGGAGAATCGTGATTTGTGTTTGGTAAAAAAATTGATTAAAAAATTCCATACGACGATACGATGCGATATGGACGATACTTGGTAAATATAAATAAAAATACGAATGTGATAAAAAGACACGAATCTTTTTCTCCGATAATTTTTTTCCTATTAACATATTATTTCTTAGTAATTTTTTTTTTTTTTTTTATGGAGTTACATCTATGTATGTACACACTTCATTTTTGTTCTTTTTTTTTTTTTTTTTAAGCGCAAACGAATATATAGATATGTTACAATCCTGTCACCAGCGTTAAAAAGAACGATCGACATTCGTATCGATAGACCGATAGATTAACATCACGATTGATGATGAGGACGGTGCTCGAAGGTCTCGGTAATTAAACGAGGCGGAGTAATAAACGTGGCGGGAACGATCGAGCCGCGAACTGTTTTTAACAGACCGATGTCTGGTGAAGTTTGAGCGAGAAAGTAAACGAGAAAAAAGAAGCAGAGGACGCTCCTCGTGGGAACAAGTTGGGAAATTTCATTATTTAATTACGCGCGAAAGAGAAACTGAAAAGAACCTGAAGAATGCGCTCTAACTATCAGCCATTGAACTTCCGTTTCAAATTCGAAGATCTATCTCGACACGTAACGACATAAAATTTTAATTGGAGTAGAAAGTTTAGAAGTGATCTAAATATACTGAGTATCAATCCAAAGTAGCCAGAGTTTTGACTCAATTAAATCCACAAAACTACCATATATAGTCTTAAAAAAAAAAAAAAAAAATAAAAAAACACGAATGTATCATCTATTTTGATTAATAACGATACCAATCACGAGCTACCGTATTTAGAAAAAAAAAAAAAAAGAAATTCAAACCTAATAGTACGATCTGATCATCGAAAATTTCTCCTAACTGTACCATTTTCGCGAGTCGAAACAAATTCCACTCGACCAGAACACGAAGTGTTCGCGAGGTAAAGTCTCCGAAAGAAACGACGAACGATATCTTCGTCAGAGCGAAGATGAATTTGTCAGATTGTTGTAAATCTCAGAGAGACGGGAATCACGGCAAAAAGACCAACGACGACGACGACGACGTTTAGGAGGAGCGAGGATGGTCGATGGATGATGGGAAATGAGTGGTAGCGAATGAAGCAGAGGGAACAGGACGGCCAGAGGTGCACATCGGGTGTAGAACGTCGCTAGTCGGCCTGGCTCTCTTTAGCATTAACACGCGATATACCAGAAAAACCAGTTTGCGGGCTTTTTATTAGGCCTTTACTTTCGCTTGCAAACTGAAAGGAAGAGTGAGCGAGTGAGCGAGCGAACGAACGAACGAACGAACGAACGAACGAACGAACGAACGAACGAACGAACGAACGAGGCCTGATTAGCTTCTAGTCGGTGAGCGAGCGAGCAAAGTGACTGACTGTGAGTTGACTAACGGGGTCACCAGTCGATACGGACACGCACGTAAAAGAGAGACGCCAAATCGTGAGCAATATGCATCCTCTCTCCCTTCGTCTCTCTTCGTGTTTTTCTCCCGGTGTTTTATATGTATTCTAATAATATGTGTGCCTGTGTCTATGCGTGTTACGTATTCGCAAGGAGAAACAGAGAAAGAGACAGATAGAAACGCGTAGAAACGCCGGGAGATCCCCGCGGATTTCTCTGTGCGTGTATAGAACGGATTACACACGCGCGGATACACATACACATGCACGTTTGCACAGGCGGCACCGCGGCAGCGATTCGCGGGACAATACAACTTGCAAGTTCGTCGCACGCCAGCCTCTGCGTTTTGTTATTATGCAAATGCGTTTTTATCACGATCGATGAAACACAGAGGCACGCGTGTATTCTGCTTCGCATAGCGACGCGTTACACCAACCTGTTAAATAATTATCAAAGTATCGAGATGATAGGAAAAAATTATGCAAGTCGTTGGTCAGGGACTTAGGGCCGTTGCGAGGATCGTTCGATTTCACGTACGTATGCGTGTGTATGTGTATGTGTATCGCTTACGTACGGAAGATTACAGGAGAAAATATATACGAGAAGCAGAGTTTTGTTAATTTTCTCGTTTTCAAGTTACGTAGTATCGAGCTAAAATGGGACACTTTGATGTTACCCGCATTCGTTCTGAAAGCGGTTAGCCTTTTAGCAATATGTAGAGCGCAACCCTGTAGTAGGGTGTGTATCCAATGTTTAAAATTCTCTTTGATCAAATTTCATAAGGGACAATTTTGGTAAAAGATACAAAGAAACCAAGAAATGTCATCTCGCGTCTTTCTCCTATAATATTCATCCATCTACGTGTACAATTTTGCGTAACGAAGAACTACTGTCTTTTAATAATTTTTCTCGAATTTCCTTTGACGTGTCCTTCGATGAATCCTAAGTCTCAATGTTTTTACTTCGGCATAATGCTAGGACTGATTGTGAGAGAAAAATCTCTTAGTCTCTGGATCCAGGTAAATAATCAACTTTTGTCTCAATTGCATACCTGTCGCGTGTGTGTATATGTGTGTGTCTGATTATTTACGTTTCCTTCCTGTTTGCTTGTTCCTTCACGCGACGTGACAGCGCTGGTTGACGTAAACGTTAAAAGAAAAGAAATAAGAAATTGATAAGAAACATCTCTCACCTCTCGTTCATTTTTTCTTTTCTTCCTCACTCTTTTACTCTTTTCTCTCTCTCTCTCTCTCATTCTCTCTCTCCGCGTACAAACTCTCTCTCTCTCTCTCTCGTTCTCTTTCCCGTTGTCACACCGAATTTTTTCTTCTTCTCAATCTTATATATCACGTTACAGTAATATCTAAATGAAATGTGTTCACAGCCACACATTAATATTTTATACATAGATTTTATACATGTATTTATATATTTAAATATATATATATATATATTTATATATTTATAATATTCCTTTTTTGCAAACGCCACGCCCGTTAATGTTTCTATTTTTTTTTCTTTTTTTTGTAATAATAGCCTTAATTTGAATTTACTTTTCCTTATCCTTTTTTTTATGTTTTTTTTTCTTTTGTGAAATCTGTGTACGTTACGTTATCACTACCTTTCCTTTAGTTACGCTCTCGCACGTTCGTCTGTTATAATATTTTTTTTTGCCTTTTTTTATTTTTTTTTTTTCTTCGTTTTAGGAAAAGAGAAAAGAAAGAGGAGCGACCATGGAACGCTGACGAACGCTCTACATCGCCGCAATCAGTCGGTCCTTTTCGTCCTTTGAATCAAAATTCAACTTCAGGCGTCCTCTTGTCCGTTCGTTTCTTCCTCCTCGTCGCCGGCGGTTTCTTTTTCCCTCGTTTTCTTTCCTTTTCTTCTTGTCACGATATCCCAACTCTCGATTCCAATTCGTCGTCGTTTCTCCATTCTCGTAATCTTCGCAATTGACTTCACTTCTTCCGGTTTCGTTTAGAGTCACGTTAGTAAACCGACGCCACCGTTTCCCCGGGAATTCTGAAAAGCGCGCGTGTGTACATGTACATACTTCTTTTCTCGACGCGCGCACAGTCTCTGTCCCCCTCTCTCTCTCTCTCTCTCTCTCTCTCTCTCTCTCTCTCTCTCTCTCTCGCTCTCGCGCGCGCGCGCGCGCGCGCCACTGTTAGCGATTCATTTACATACATGCGTCCATTTCGTTTTATCGACGCGCACACCGACGAGAGTATAACGAGAGTAAATTCGTCGTATCTGTTTGAACCGCGCATGCGCAATCGCGGCTTCCGCCGTCTCTCCTCACCGTCCGTTCGAATTCGTTATTTAGGCACAACACATTATTTTCTGTTACTTTTTCTATATATTCGCTTCGCTTCGTTTTCTTCATCCTTTTTTTTTTTTTTTCTTTATCTAGTTTGTTTCAACGTTTTTTTTCTTCTTTTTTATTATTTTTTTTCCGTCTGTTTCGTTTTGGAGTCTTGTAGTCTCTCGATTGATCCCCTACGACCGTTTGTTTGACAGCGAAGTACCATCGCGAGTTTTGGTCCTTCCCTCCGCGACTGATCGTCCACCGCACAGCTGGACCGCACGCGTCCAGGAGAGACAGAAAGATATAATCCGGGACGGAAACGAAGCGCAATATTACAAATCAAATGTTCCCGTCGTGAAGCTGGAACCTTCTCCTCCCCTGGATCTCTTCAGTCTTCCGCGAAACTGTTTCTCTTTTTTTTTTTCATATATTTTTTTTCTTTTTTTCTTTAAATTTCACTGTCACCGATCCGCTATCTCGAACGACATGACACCACATCCTCCACGATCCGTCGCTGAATCGATCACGACGGATTCGTTCTTCTTTTTTTTTTTTTTCTTTTTCATTTTCCTTCTCCTTTATCTCGACGAGAACGTCTCTCGTCTACGTCACACTACGGATCTCGATCGGTGTTGTTCGGCGTTCGACGAGTGTCCAAGCGTCAACTGAGGAACAAGCAACTCCGCTGCTGCTTTGGCCTGTTGTCGCGAACGATCGACGATCGACATCGTCGTTGCTCCTCGAGATTTTCGACCAAATGGGAACTAGAGCGATCAGCGTCGCGTCGATGGTGGCCCGAGCGAGGACGTTCGCCTTGCCGGTCGGTGAGCAGAGGTTCGTCGGTAGTTTGATGATTTCCGAAGATGGTAGAGATATCGCGGACGTCGGTGACGGTACCGGTGGCGGTCGTAGCGGTGATAATGGCGGTGCTAGCGGCGACGATGGCATTGGCGTCAATGTCGCATCACGACGAGCACGCCATCCACGAGTTGCAGGTGCACGTGTAGCACGCGGTGGGTATCACTGGAGCGTAATAGTAACCGTTCGCGTAAACGTAGGTGGCCGGTGGTCCGGGCGGTGCTTGCTGATGATTCGTCAGCCGTTGCTGTTGCTCCTGGCAGAACACTTGGTAGGCGAGGTTCTCGATGAGCGCGAGTGTCTGCCGTCTCTCGTGGCCCATCAGGCACACGGTGGACTCCTCGACCACGCTGTGGAGCAACATCAGGTACTGGTACTTGAGAGCTTCCTCCTCGGGCCCGACGAAGTGATTCCACAGGTAGTTCTCGAGTTTGGCGCGCTGCTGGCTGATGTCGGGGAAATCGATGAAGAATCTCGAGCACATGTACCGCTCGAGGGTCTTTATGTAATCGGGCTGAGATGGCTTGTACATCTTGACCAGGAGGTTGCAATACTTGAGCAGGCCGCCGCCGCGTATCTCTTCCGGATGCCTCGTCGAGATCAGCTTCTTGTGAAGGTGGTACAACGCCTCTTGGAAGTCACCGTACACCGACTCGCCGACCACCGTCGGATAGAAGTTCTCGCCGATCGGCAGCTTGCTGCACTCGTAAAACAGAAGGAGCGAGTCGAGCACGATCTGGAACGAGTCGACCGAGAACTCGAACTGCCGCCTCATCGAGTCGACGAACTTCAGCTCGACGTTCCTGTGGCCACGGGAATTCCCAAGGGAGATTAGGGACCATCGGTCCCCGTCGTTGTTCACTTTCACCATCTTGCTCACGTACGCTTCCTTCAGGCTGCACGTGGTGATCCGCTTACGGCTGACACCTTCCGGCAGCAGGTCGAACAACGAGCCGAGCACCGCGGCCTTCACCTTGTCGTAGTTTCGGCCGCTCGACAGCTCCACCGCGAATATCAGGTCCAGGTCGTTGTACGGCTGCGACTCGGTGGCCAAAACGTGAGAGGCAGCGCCGCCGTTCAATCTTATGTCGCGTACCCTCATACCGGCACCGCCATTGCTCGGGTCGGACTCCAGTTTGCTACGGACCACGGTCACCAGGTCTCTCAAACGGACTTCCAACGTGGGGAAGTTTCCACGGCCGTGGATGCACACCACCTCGTTCATCACGTCGTTCAATCGTCGTACCTGCTCGAAACTGAGCACCGCCAGCCTCTGCTGCGGATCCGGACAGTCTGAGTTGTTGTGACTGTTGTTGTTCCCGTTGTTGGCGTTGCTCTCGTTGGCCCCGTTGCTGCCGCCGTTGCTCTTCGTGCCGTTCACCTGGCACAGGGACTCCATCATAGCGACCCGACGCTGGCGTTCCTCGCCGATCTCCAGGGAGCCACACTGTAATGGAAAGGAAACAGGAGACGTTATTAACCGTAGCATTGTTTCCGCGTTCGGTTACCTTTCTATTATTACGATTATTGCTACGTCCCTAAATGGATATCTATTATTACTATTCAGTATATGTCGTATATGGGTGAAGTAAAATGAAAGTTACTTTTAATTAACTCTCAATATCTCGTTATACGTGATGTTTAATATTATGCAAAGATTCGAAAGTCTTGGGGCGATTTGTGTTTTTCGATAAAATCTCGCTGTTTGATGCGAATGCTTGAAATAAGAGCTCTTTCGAAATAGAATAGACGGCATATAAAGGTGCAGAGTGAACTAGAAACATCAAAATCAATCAGTAAGTTAGCGAATTTTAATATCCTTATCAATTCTAATTTCAATTATAGATTCATCTGTTAGAAGATATCGCAAAGTCTACAAAACAAAATGTGATAACGCAGCGTGACGTATTATGCAATGGGAAATCCAGAACCTAATCTAACTTAATCTAAGAGAGATACAACGAACTCTTGTTCCAACGATCTTAATCTCTGGTCAACTATCGATCTAAGTTGACTTGCGAGAAACAAAGTTTTTCAATGAAAAAAAGAACGAACAAATTTATTACACGCTCCCTCGAAATTCCTGATCCGTACGAAGCTCGCGAAGGAACGTTCAAGTCGACTAGCTCTGTCACTATGAAACGCTTACGGACTTCTTCGTAGTAGTTGGTGAGTTTAGAAATGCCACGAGGTTACGTCCGGGTAGTGTGCACGAGATGCACACCCTTTTTCGATCGTTCGAAACGATTCGCGTTTCCACGAGAAAGCGAGATATTTTTTTTTGTCCTCTCTTTCGTTTCTCAAAATGTCTTCTACTCTGTTTCGCGATTGAAGAACACTTCTCCTTCTTCTTATCGGAAGCTTCGAGTCAAAGAGCTAGAGATCAATAGGTTTGTTCAGCCTAATTTCTTCTTTCTTTAATCCTGTTACGTTAAAAGATCTTCCAAAGATCGCGTAGTAGGATCTCTGAAGTATCGTGGAAATTTCTTTGGTGTTTCAAAATTCCTTGGGACTTTGAAGGCTCTTTGGTATCGGGAAATGTTTTAAGATGTGTCGAAAGTGTTTCGCGACGTGTCGCAAGAGCCTTTAAAAGATCTGCGAAAGTCTCTTAATTTCTTGAGAGATTATCCGTCAGCTGAGAAGCTGCAAGTCCCTCGTAGCCTTTCGAGTGCTCCACGACCTCTCTCAGAGATTCGAAACAATTTCTGAAGTCAAATCGAATTTCTTTACTGTTCAAAAAAGTATTCAGAAAATTCCCGCGTTCTAAAAATTCCTTAATTGTTTCAGAAGTTTACGAGAAATTCTGTCAGCATTTAAGAAATTTCCAACACCACGTCAGCTTCAAGATTCCTCAAAATTTCGAGCTGGTTCACAAAATCCCTCGTCATTGTAAAGAAAAAAAAAAAAAAAAAAACTTAATTTGAACACTAAAAACCACCAAAACTCTTTCAA
Source organism: Frieseomelitta varia (assembly GCF_011392965.1). Lineage (NCBI taxonomy): Eukaryota > Metazoa > Arthropoda > Insecta > Hymenoptera > Apidae > Frieseomelitta > Frieseomelitta varia. Next base: position 258,189 of record NW_025110763.1, read on the forward strand.
AAATCTCGAACAAAATTTTCCTAATGTTTCACGTATCTCTTCGAAAGGTAACGATTTCGATTCGTCAAAATTTCAAGCTGCTTCATCATTGTGAAAAAAAGAAGAGACGTCGAAAATATTCCTTAATTTATAATTAAGGAATTTGTTGGATCTATCTTATAGATATATTATAATCGCGACATCTCGTATCGGTTAAGTGTACAACTAGTATGTATGTGTATGTATTATTTATATAACCAGCTCGAACGTATTGTCAAGCTTCATCTTTGTAATAAGAGTCCGCCGAGGAAGAAAGATGATTTTTAAAATTGTTATGCCTAAGTAAATTCCAAAGTGATTATTACCTCGTCAGTTATTATAAAGCCACACTGCGCTACGCGCTTCAACAGAATTTGTATCATAAAGAATATATTTATAATTAACTATATATTTATAATATTTATATTATAAAGAACATATTACGATTAATTCTAAATGTTCCGGAAAGACACTTTCAAACAGCGCGGAAGAAAAATTTTCCCAATACCCTAATAACTATCTTAACGCGTCTCTTCGACGAGTCTCGAGAAATAACGGTCTCGATCTCCGTTCCGACGATTAAAAAATCTCGATCTCGAGACGTCGATCGACCGTATGTACGTACGTACGATCGAGCAGGTCGACGTCATTCGACAGTCAGTCAGCTGTTGAAGGTAAACAGCGAGGAGAGAACTCGATTGGAGGAGCAATCCGGGGGCCAGTCGAGAGAGTTCGCTGGTCGATTCTCTCGTTCACGGTCGCGAGTGCACGGTTCGTTTAATTATCGTTAGTTGGTTAGCGCAATAACGCGTTGACGAGCTCGTCTCTATTCATCGGAGCTTATCGACGAGCCTGCAACAAGCTTCAGATATTAATCGGACGAGCGAGCCGATAATAAACCGGTCGTTCAATCGAAATTCCTCGTCGAAATGCCAGAAGCCGCTCTCCTCTTTCCCGCGATCGTTTCTCTCGCTCGCCGTGCACTTGGGGAACGACAACACCTAATCATGGTAACATCGTTAGCTAATTGCCCCACGCTCGATCGACCAGTTGCGTCACTTGACGATCCGCTTGGAACGACATTCATTATTATATCACGCGAATGGCTAGTCGTTATGATTTTCTTTTTCCTTTCCACGTTTTCTTTCAACGAGAAACGAAAAGAGAGAACGTACGGGAGTCGAACGAAGTTTCTACGAGAAGGAGAAACGTTTCTTTTCTTCCTGCTCGAAATTGGAATCACTCGAGGCGAGGGTAAAGATTGATAAGAGCGGCTGTTAAGTTGACAGATACTGTTATCTGCCTTTCTTCCTATTAGCGGCGATAGTGACTGCGTTGCGTCACAGGCAACTTGCCTCGTTCAAATTACCAGCTAACCGAGAGATATACCTCTTTGATCCGCGCAATGTTCATCGACTGACTCCTTCAACCGTTATTTCACTTCTCTGGAAAACGTAGCCCAACGTGGACAGTTGCGCTACTGAACTTTCAATTTTATCACAGACCATGGCCAACTATCGTTCACCGGTAACGATACTACAACAGAGAATTCGCACGAGACCAGAGAGATTGAGATCTCTTTTGGCAACAGAACCACAGCTGCGCTCGACACGTTACAGTCACCGAATAACCACGGGATTATGCCAGCAGCCACGGGGATTCACCGAGAATCAGCCGGCTGACCAGGCTCGGGCTACTTTCACTCGAGCAGGGTGCACTCTCCGGTCTAGTCTGTTGCGCGAACGATCACGAAATGTAATCGAACTACCACCTGTGGAGCACCGGTGTTTCGCCTCTGCGGGTTTTCACAATTATCCGAGGAATCCGTCCCCTTACCATGAAGAACAACCCGCACCGCGTCGTCTTCTGGCTCGTCGTGCAACAGGCGTTGGGCGATTCACTTTTCCGGAACTTGGCCGAACTCAACTGTTTCGATATTTCTCTGTTATTGAAAAAAAAACAGACACTAGAACGACACTAGAAAAATTCGGAATTTTAAAATCTAGGATCTCCGAAACTTGACGAGACTCTTTTCTCTCTCCTCTCTTTAAACGGCTGTTCTTTCAATCGCGCGCGAAACGGAACAGTGGCGAGACGAATTCGTGGACCCGCTCGATCAACGAGTAGATCCGCAGCTGATGAGAGGCAACAGCGAACTGAGGCGAGCTCGGTGAAAGGCGTACGAGGAAGACTGGCGGCGATTGGTGGCGGCGGTGGTGGAGACACTACCACCAACACACAGCGGCGGTAGCGACGTTCTGAATGTATCAGGGGGGGCAGCACAAAGCTATCACGCCGCTATCGACGCCTCTCTGAGAGAGCGCCGAGCCTTCGTGGTAAATCTCATCATCGCACGTTCCAGATGAGGTTTGTTTCACGCTGCTTGGCATTCTCGTCGAACTGTCGTCGGCGTCGTTAGTCTGGTCTGTGGCTTATTTACGCTTGTGGGGAAAATTGGGGGATATACAGAAATGAAAGTGAGCTCGAATATTTAGAAGGCAGATTTCTGTTTCTTGATCGTCTTTGCAAATATAAACGCGATGATTGCTGTTCAATCGCGAGCAAATGTAAACGTGAGTGAACGCGATACAAATAACGAGTAAATATTAATTAAATTCTGATGTGGCTTATGGGAAAATTGGAGGGAAATGGAGTAGAGTGTGAGTGTACTTTCAACGGAGAAGATAGATTTCTGTTTTTTTTTTTTTTTTTTTTTTTTCCTTTTTGTCAATTTCCGGCTGAAAGTACGTCGAATAGTAGAAAAA